>NC_052102.1:11432902-11451074 GCF_012273895.1 Zerene cesonia
CGAGAGGCTAGGCGTTGCTACGGTTAGGCAAGAAACGCAGTTTCGAATCCTGCCTCGTGATCAAATTTTTTCTATTCTTTAAAAATTTCTAATAGACAAATCATTTTTGATTAATCAATAGTAATTAATCATACCTACTCTTAAGTATTTATATTGTCGGAAATCAATTGTGTTTTAATATTCTGTTGGATGAATAATTGTCAGTTAAGATGCAGATGTCGTTTTTCATAACTTGTCAAAACTTGTTTGGCTATCGAATAGAAAATGTCGAAGCACTTAGAAACGGCGCGCATTCCGACGTATCAGTATGTAAGTGTATAATCTCTGGTACGGATTGTGCTTTGGTGTTTGCACGTTGATCATTCAACCTTCGGCCCAACTACCCTCACTTTGTAATAGTCTTTGTCTTTTAATAGTCTTTGTGACTGGTTGCGATTTGTTATCAACTGGCTATATCAATTAGGCAGTTGTGTAGAATTGCAGTACATTTTTATTCCATCAAACTTATATTCAACTAAAACTAATAGTGTTATAATATAATATTTGTGAGTAAAACTTTTTTCACGACAAACGCCGCTTATCTCAAAAAAGTTTGAGGAATCGGAAAATATGATTAGGATCCAATCCATCTCAATATCGACGTCCCGGGTTCCTGCATCGGCTCTCTGGACCCGCCCGAGCATCCCAGAGGGCCGCAACCCTTGCCTATCCGGGGTCTTCACACAGGTGACAAATTTTATTGCAATCTTCTTGCCATTATAACTAGCAAATACTATCAAAATTCACTTACTTCGCAGATTGACTGATCGTTACTTTTTACTTATTACACTTTATATCAACCTTAAATCAGGAATATATCTTTACGTGAAGTATTTAATAGTTATAATCAAATAATAAAATATACCGGAGCGATTCTGCAGCATATTTTGTATATTTACTAATAAATGGGATTCAATAAAGTTAACAGAATAATAACAAATCTTAATAAATACATAATAAAGACGCAAATTCAATTTAGGAGACAGTGATTGATATTTGTACCGACCGCAGCTCGCAAGTCCATTCATCTTAATGATTAACACCACGCGGTGACGGCGCAATGTGCGGCGTGCTGCGTGCGGCGTGCGGCTTGCGGCGTGCGGCGTGCGGCTTGCGGCGTGCGGCGTGCGGCGTGCTGCGTGCGGCGAGCGGCGTGCGGCTTGCGGCGTGCTGCGTGCGGCTTGCGGCGTGCGGCTTGCGGCGTGCGGCGTGCGACATGTGGCGTAAGCTATTTTTTTTTATGTTAAGACAGTGTGACATTGAACAGAGATCTTTATAGGTAACGTTACGACCAATTCGGAAAACATTATAATTGAGGTTTGAAACAATTTTTGTCTGTTTGCTTACGATCAACTCACAAACTGCTACACCGAATTTCATTATATTTCCACCAATAGAACTTGGCTGTCGAGGAAGGTTTTATAAGATAACAAGCTGACCCGGCAAACGCTGTTCTGCCTTACTCTTATCATTTAGGGGTATGAAAAATAGATGTTGGTCCCTAGATACCCAATGCGCAAACAAAATTTCATAAGAATCGGTCCAGCCGTAGGAGTTCGGTAACTAAAATTGTGACACGGGAATTTTATATAAAAGATTTGTAGAGTTTTGTAAACGTGTGAAAAGCTAAATAATTATAATATATACATTTAGAACGACAACTTACACGAATGTACTTACACGTAGCTCTTATGACTTCTTTTGTTCCTTGGTCAAATTTTTATTAGTTTCGAAATTCATTGGGGGCTCGATATTTTTGGGTGAAAAAGTAGACGGGACGTGTGTAGTTTGTGGAACATGTGGTGTGTGTGGAGTGTGTGTGTCACATGGAACATGTGGTGTGTGTGTGTCACGTGGAACATGTGGTGTGTGTGGAGTGTGTGTATCACGTGGAACATGCGGTATGTGTGGAGTGTGTGTGTCACGTGGAACATGTGGTGTGTGTGGAGTGTGTGTATCACGTGGAACATGTGGTGTGTGTGGAGTGTGTGTGTCAAGTGGAACATGTGGTGTGTGTGGAGTGTGTGTATCACGTGGAACATGTGGTGTGTGTGGAGTGTGTGTATCACGTGGAACATGCGGTGTGTGCGAGTCTCGGGGCGGTGAGAGAGGAGTGTGTGAATCGTGTGGAACATGTGGTGTGTGCGAGTCGTATGTCGGTGTGTGAGGAGTGTGTGAATTGTGTGGAATATTCGGTACGTTCGGTACTTGCGGGAGGAATGGCACATGAGGTGTGTTTGGAGTGCGCGGTACCGGGGGAGATTGGGCGCCACCCGGAATGTGTCGAGAGACAGGGATGTGTGGCTTATGGGAACTGGGTGGAACTATTGAACTATGTGATGGAGGAATATTTGCACTGCGTGGATCACTTAAGCCAGGTGGAGGGTGCGGGGCGGGAGCAGGAGAAGGAGGCAAGGCTGCGAGATCCATAAGCACGCGGTGGAGTCTATCGATATCTTGCTGCTGGAGTGCCACCTCCTTTTGCAATTCTTCAAGAGACAGCTTAACAGCCAACCATTCAGACTTCACATTAAGAGCCTAACACATCACATGTACATATTAAAACATTCAAAATAAAAATCAATTTGTAATTTTATCTTGGACCAATATTACATTTTTTTTTATTTATAGCCAAATCCCTCTACAACCATGCAAGATTATATAAATAACCTCATTTAACCTCACTGAGAAGGAGCCACAAATACTATCTAAATCGTAACCGTTATAGCATTTCCTCAATCCTTTCCGTATCACTTAAAAGCATATACTTATGAAGCGACCCTACCTCTGCAAATGTTCATGGGCGGTGGTGACATCTTACCATCAGATGAACCACCAGCTCGTTGCCCGCTCAAGTATAAAAAATAACATACAAATTTTAGAACTTTTAATGATATAGATTTATATTATTTATACATTCTTAAATGAAATCGTGAGGTGTTTACCTTGACTTCTTTAATAGCAGCTTGTCGATTCACTTCAAATATTATAATCAGTGATCCCATTGTAAATATAACAAATTCGCCTAAAACAAAACCAATTCTATAAAGTTTCAAAAATTACAATATTCTTATTTTTATTTTGCTTTTAACCCACGATGCAACAGGAATGAGTGTGTGATTTTGAAGTCGATTTCTGTGTACGTGTGTTTTTCACGTGCGTTTCAATGCGTTTTTATATTCATTTGAAATTCCATGCGGTGGTTCTTAGATATTCTGTCTGATGAACATTGGTCAAATTGGCGGCCGCTGCTCTTAATGTCGAATTAAATAATATCAATATGGGTATCAAATTAAAGGGCGTGAGTAGCAAGAGCCTTTGTTAAATTTCAAAGCCAAGATGGCCGTCAGCACAAAATGGGGTCTGGGTTCTTTTAAACATAGTTTTATTTTATTATGCTGAATATTGATGCAGTTAGGATTCGTAGTAGGTTTGCTGTTCGATCATACTTAGCATGTGAGAGTATTGAGTTACTTTATTTAATAATAAATTATCTTTAATTTTTAGTTTTATAGCATTGAAATGCTTTATAAATGAGAAATTTTGAAAGAATAGAATGCCTGCCTCGTGATCAATTTTTTTCTATTCTTTCAAAATTTCTCAATAAATTATCTTTCTAATGGTGCGCAGGTTGAAGTGATTGCGTGGATAATTGATCGTGTAATTAACAAAATAGTTGCGTAATCGAGGCAAAACGAATATTTCGATGACAGAGCACTCTCTGATGCTTCGCATCATGAATCGTGCAATAGTGTCATCGGAACGTTGACCAATAACGTCGTGATATGAATCACAATCGCTTGCCATACTCAGTGGACAGTACTAACCGATGAGGTCGCCGCCGAGGTCGATGGCGCGCTGGCGCGGCAGCGGCGCGCGCGGGCCGGGGCGCAGGCGCGTGCCGGCCAGCCGCAGCGACCACGCGCGCGCCGCCCACTCGCCGCTCCGGAACAGCTCCGCCACGCGCACGCACACCTGCGTGCCGAAGCGCGGGTGCGACTTGGCGTACGTCTGCACACTCTTACCGTAAACCTTCTCCACACAAAGCCATCCAACCCAATTTCAAAATCAGTTCAATCAGTTGAAAGTTCTGATGTAACAAAGCCAAAAAAGCAATCTTATTGCATCTTTCTCCTTTTTTTGAAGTCGGTTATTTTTTTAATTTTATTACAATGTGCATTTGAAACAGAAATACAATAGATAATTGCCTTAACTCTGGTCGCTATGGGAGAGCTGAGTTGCCGCGCCAGGAGAGTGGCCAGCTTGAACATCGGGAACTGGTCCGCGACCATCGTGTCGTGGTATGTGACGCCTTCATAGGAGCGCCTTTACAGCCGGTTGCATTTGATCTTGATCACCATACTATACGGTCAATTTCAACCAACACAATCAATTCCTCATTTTATCGACGTATATACGACGTATAGTTTGACATCCACTCAATATGTGCTGCTATAATTGCCAGAAAAATAATAAAAAACTTATTAAAGGAAAATGCTCATTTTGGATGAATTGCGGACATTACCTTAATAAAGATAAAGATAGGGGTTTTACCATGATTTTACACATATTAAATAACTGCCTCTGTAATCTGTTGACTTTTGTTTTTAAACATTATTTTTATGGAAAATATCCAAAATGGACAAGCGAGAGGTGTAGTACAACTTGTGTCCCTTTCGTACAGGGTGACGTAGGATTTTTCCTATTTAACATAGCTCTTATTCATTTTAAGCGCACATAGGCACTGAAGCTTTCATGACTAATAGGTAATAATACCTGCTACGTTTTGCAAAATAAATTTCTTTATTAACATTAAGAACATATAAGTAACATTGAATAACTAAATAAATAATTATGTTTTGGGAATTCACGACAATATCAAAGTCCCGGGTCGTGAGACAGCCTACTGTCAAAGTGCCAAGTGTTCCCGAGAATTCGAGTCTTGAATATTGATATTGCTTTTTTTATTAATTTGGTTACATTTTTTGCTGAATGTGTTAAAAAAACATTTTTTTATTGTAAAGATCAAAATTTATCCAACGATAAATTAAATCGTTATGAAGTAAAGGTTAATTCTCAGTCTTCACAATTGCTTTGTCTATTTGTTTTCCAATACAAATTGACTTATAACCGATTTAACCTTATACCTATAAACCGAAGCGTTTTTTCTTCCTTTCCATCTTTTTAGTAATTTTAGTACTCATCTATTCATTGATCATAATCACGGAAAATTTTATAAAACAATCTTATGATAACCAGTTTTTTCTGTACTTTAACAATGTTTGTCTTTATATTTATTATACTGAATATTATAATGGGAAATGACTTGAATCACAATATCGATGTGTTGGTTTTTTAGTACAATATTCTCACTTCAGAGCAATTGAGAAGTAAGATCGTTATGCGAGGCCGCACTTCGAAAATCAATGTATTACCGATGTATAAACTCTGCCGAATTTTTGAAAACCTTTAATTGATTTCAATTCAATCCTGTGCATGGTTTTATCCGGATTTCTAGGCATACGAAGCGCTAGATCATCACAGAAGTTATAATATCAAATAACAGCAAACTGATATTTTATATTTAACATACATGGAAGTCACACAAATTTCAGTATTTCCAAGAAAATAATCGTTTCTATAGACACAAACACTATTTGCCAACATATGATAATAATGTACTATAATATATTATTCAATAAATTTATAAGTTATATAAATACTTCACGTTGTGAGCAAATAATAAAATAAATTTCTGAAATGTCCCGGTCTTGTAATCTGTCAATATTGTGAAATTAGGAAAGATCAAGTATTGCAATATTGAATATTATACATTTTTTAAATTTATAAAGAAATCGTAATTTTAGCAATACAGTATAATATAACATAAATAAAAATCATGGAAATTGCTTATGCGTATACGAAACGGCGTTGCGACTTTGGGCGGCAGCCGCTGTTCTGCGAGCAGGGTCCCGAGATGTGCGACACCATCAGCACCAACGTAGCGGAGCACAAGCAGTACATCCTGCGCAACCCGGTGCACCAGCCCACCCAGAACACGCCCTGCTTCTCCGAGCATTACGTCAATACTATACGGTACAGAGATATATAGGTGTTCTTGATTTTATCATAATTATGAATGCATGGATTATTATTCTATTTTTGAAAGAACTATATCAAATTGTCAGGGCGGAATATACTACTACGGGTGCAAACCATGCGGAAGGGGGATGGCCAAAAGACGTTAATGTGGTAGATCCCGAGGCTACTCAGCGATATCGAAGAAAAATTGAAAAAGATGACAACTACATCCATTGCGTCATGTCATTAGCGCCTGTAAATTATGATATAATTTTGTGTAAGTACCTCATTAAAAAAAAAGCAATGTTTCATAGGTTTTGTTTTCCGTATTGGCAGGGAATGGATCACTACGTGATGCAAAATAACGCTATCGATATGTATCGCACGTACTACGCGGAGATGCCGACGCTGCCAGCCGTCGAGCGCAACAGCTGTCGCACGGTCAACGTGTACCGCGACGCGAACGGCCAGCGCCCCATCGGCTCCATCAGCTGGCAGCCGGACGGGGGCCAGCGCTTTGCCGTCACCTACTGTGATGTCGACTTCAATCGCAACCCACGTTCCTCAGTTGTGTCCTATATCTGGGATATCGAGAATGCTAATAACCCTGAAGTTATTTTCACCCCGACGTGTCCTCTCCTAGACTTGCAATTTAACCCACGCGATCGAAACATGCTCGCCGGAGGACTAATGAATGGTCAAGTGGGAGTGTGGGACAGGCGACACGACGGCGACGCGAGCATCAAGTGCGCGCCCCATGTGGCCCATCGAGAACTGGTCCGTAATGTACTCTTTATCAATTCCAAGTCTGGACAGGAATTCTTCTCATCTGGACCGGATGGTGCCTGTAAGTGGTGGGACATCCGTAATATGAGCGAACCGACTGAAGAGATGATAATAGATGTTGTAAAATCATCCTTTGACGTTCAGTCAATGGCCAACTCGAATGGAGTTAGTACACTCGAATACGAACCAACTATACCCACACGTTTTATGGTCGGCACTGAAAACGGCTTTGTGATAGGTGGCAATCGAAAAGGAAAAACGCCAATGGAAAAATTACCAGCAAAGGTAGCGTTTATAAGCGTTTCAATTTATTTTAATGATCATAATTTATAGGAAAGTCGCAAAGAGTTATTATCATTCGTTACGCTTATTACTTTCTACACTTTGGCCAATTTTTTTGTTTTAGTTCGAAGCCCATCTCGGCCCCGTGTGGTCTTTGGAACGCAATCCAAACTTCCTGAAAAATTTTCTGACGGTAGGAGACTGGACGGCGCGCGTGTGGAGCGAGGACTGCCGCGAGTCCGCTGTGGTCTGGTCTCCTCCGCACCGTCACAAGATCACTGCAGCTACCTGGAGCCCAACTAGGTTTATGCTAATTACAACAAATGTATTTTCCACTGTAGATATAGAACAAATTAAACATAACCAAGTTTTTAATTTTCTATAAGTGGAAAAAGAAAACATAAAATAGATTACATAAGTAACCGACGGAGAAAAAATTGTAATTTTGCCCGTTCGTGTATACTTTTTGTATGTTTGAGTGATCATATTTAACAAACAAGATTGTTGTAATGTTAGATTATCGCTGATGCTGGTGACTCAGTGGAACGGTCTGCTGGCGACGTGGGACCTGCTGCGGCGGCAGCACGAGCCAGTGCTCACCATGCAGGTGTGCGAGGAGCCGTTGCTGCGTGTGCGAATGCACGAAGGGGTACGCGCGCTCACTTTACAATGCTCGCGCCACTTGAATCTATCAGTATAATCTTTGTTGAATATTTAAAACAACATAATTAAGTCTCTTATCGGATGC
The DNA here is from genome assembly GCF_012273895.1 of Zerene cesonia. NCBI lineage: Eukaryota > Metazoa > Arthropoda > Insecta > Lepidoptera > Pieridae > Zerene > Zerene cesonia. The sequence continues at coordinate 11,440,839 of NC_052102.1, forward strand.
TAAAATTATTACTTAGCTACTTTTTTTAAATATGTTCAGAAAAACGACACTAAAGAGATACCTATATGTGTGAATATAGAAAAAAGTGTAAAATTAATATTTTACCACTTGAATACAATTATTTAAATGTGGTAACTAATATGTAAAGACAAACTCACGATGCATGACCAACCGCGGTCTTTTTATTGTATGTTACTAATATTGCTAATAAAGCAAGTAACATAATATCTCATGAAGTGCTTTGCATATCCGTATCTAACTTAAGACAGGATCCGCGCGTGATTCTTGCCACAGTAGTACCTACTAGCATACCCTCCGGCCAATGCTTATGTCGCATCATTCGCTATCTATTCCGAACCATAATTACAAAACCTATCATGTGTTGCCTAAGGGTTAGAAAAGCAAATATTTCTGTTTATTATTATTTAAATTTTCAAAATACGCCGCGTATGTTCTAAATGTTGTTTTGTCGTCTTGTGTGTGAAGGGTACGCTTGCGGCGTGCGGCAGCCGCAAGGGCAACATCTATATGACAGAGCTGTCACAGAACATGGCGCAATCGGACAAAAACGATAAAGTGCTGCTCACAGCTGTAAGTTTCCTTCCCCGCTGTCATAACCTTGATCAAACCTGAGATTCGCTTTATAATATACTTTTATAGAGTGCAATTTAAATAAATTTTATGTATAAATGCATACATACATATTGTGTGTTACCTTCTATCTATATAAATAAAAATGAATCGCCCAATGTGTTGCTAAGCGTAAAGCTTGGGATCGACTCGAGCAATGCTTATTTCTTTTATTCGATTCGTCCAATTTTTTAGTTTTGTTTCAATAAAATAGTACAAAATATTTATTAATTGCGAGAGATATTAAAAAAAACGGTAACATAACAAAAAGTGTGCAGTATAACAGTGTCATGTATTTTAATACAGATATTCGAACGCGAAGCGAAGCGCGAGCGCATCCTAGAGGCGCGCATGCGCGAGATCCGGCTGAAGCTGCGGCAGGCGGAGGAGGGCAGCCCCGTCGCGTCCGTCACCGACTTCGACCCGTCCGCCGGCGACCGCGACCTCGCGGAGGCCACCACCGACTACATGCAGGCCGTCAAGAAGGAGCTCGCCGCCATGTAGGCCGCCCCCAGGACGAGTTTCATATTATATACTATGTTTGTTCTTGGATAATTATATTTGCAAACGTTTCACTTATTTCATCATGTTATTCCCTACGTTATTCTAAATAAACATATACACTATAATTATAATTAATGTACTATGATAAAAATAAATATTTGTATTTTAAAAATAAAATAAATGTTTATAAAACATAGTTATTATTTTTATATACGATAAAAAATTCTAAATTGATTTAGCGTATTTAGCTTACACATCAACCTAAAATATTTAAGTCGTATCAAATATGTTCTAGCTGGTGCCCGCAACTTCGTTTGAGTGAACTTTGTACGTCAGCAAACTGACGTCAACAAAATGAGGGAGGTTTTCAGTAAAATTAGGTGTAGGTTTGGATACAATACTTTTTTTTGTTCCAAATTTCCGCAGATGTGATGTAGATATTATCGTTGATTTCTACATCGGATTTTCCACGTCTACTATAAGTCGACAGAAAATGCCCATCAGACTGAACAACATGTGCTATAACAGCATATTTTCTATTTATGTTACAGTGTAGCTGAGCTCTTGGAGTTCCACTTCGAGTGCTCCAGATCGTCAAATGTATACTTTCAGCAGAATATACTCATCACGTGTAACAATTGTTGTTAGGACTCAATTCGTATATCTCTTATAGTTTAGGTGGTCTGTTGCGATCCTGCATCAGGTGTTGCAGCTTCCGAAATAAATTATAGCCTATATGTTGCCGAGACTTAATATCTATACAATAAAAAATAAACAACAAATCAGTCCAGTATTTCTGGAGATAAGCGTGTACAAACAAACATACCAACAGGTTTATCATTTTTCGATTCATGCTCTATTATTGTTAATTCCCTTCCTTTATTTTTTTTTTTTATGTGCTCAATGTATAGACACAATTTTTTTACTGTTTTATTAAACTTTGTCATCGGTGTCCCGAGAATAACTTTTTTAGCAAGCGGCACACACATGATCGGCGGGGACTTTTCACATATTGTTTATATTCGTATATGACAGTTACATACCAATTTTGAGCTCTACGCGAATTATTGTAACATGACATGTCTATTTTGACTGTACTATAGTTATTTTATTAGAAATTTATTAAAGACGGCTAGAAAATGTATTCCTCGTATGGTATGTAATATATTAGGTATCAATATAATCTGTGCTTTACACACGATATGAGAACCGGCAGCGCGACCAAAATAGATCGGCGCCACTCGCGTGCGCTGTCGTCCGAGCGTACGCAATAAGAATTAAAAATAAGCGTGAGGAAGCGACGTATTCTACCTCGTCTGTTGTAAAATGTTTGCGAAAAAATCAAAGCTCGGCGACAACCCGTGGCAGAGCGAAGACGGATGCACGTGCGTTGTATTGGAATGTGTGTTCGAGCGGCTGACACCCCGCGAGCTACTGCGCTGCGGCGGCGTGTGCCGTGCGTGGCGGCGCGCGGCCCGCGCGGGCCCGCTGTGGCGCCGCGCGCTGCTGCCGCGCACCGAGCCGCGCCTCGTGCGCGCGCTCGCCGACACCGCGCGCTGCAACCGCAACACAGGTCAGCCTGCTACGAGTTAATGACGTTACTAGCTGATGAAACAAACGGAAAACATCGTGAGGTCCGAGAATCACGACATTTTGTGATATATGCCAATCCACACTTGACCAGCGTGGTCGATTATTACCTGAACCCTCATCGGAAGCCATGGGAAAAATTATGGGCTGATGGTGATAATGATACTTTGTTTTCTAATTACTTGTAAGCTTTAACGCTTTATTTACATGAAAAATATAAGAAAAGAACTACCGAATTTTGAAATTTTAATTTCAGGGACATGGGCGTCATGGAACTGGGTACGCGAGGGCATGCTATCCATGGCCCGGTGGGAGCCCAGCGAGAGCCTCGTGCCCGCATCCGGCGTGCCGCTCATACACATGGCCCTCGACGCGAGTGACACCCGCCTCGCTGTTTTGGCGGAAGACGGCCACCTTTCGGTACTTTTTAACACAATTTTTATCTTCAATTGTGTCGCATTCATCAAGTTCTTCATTCTGTCATAATACTATGCAACTAGCTTACATCTCCAGTAGGTATGTCAAAGTAATAAACAAGTTTCATCGTAATCGTGTCTGCGTTTTGCTTAAAGATACGTACAATACAAAGATATAAACAGACAGACAAAAAAAATGTTATTAGATTTTTGGTTTCGGTATTCACCGAAATAAAGTTAACCCCCTCCCCTCTGCTGTTTATATTTTTTACTCTTATTATTTTTCTATAGATTTGTTGCTCTTAGATCGTAATTTTGGAGCGTGAAATGATGTGCATATCGTATCGGCAGATTTGGGCTCGCAGTAGCGTGGGGGCGGCGGGGCAGTGGCGCGAGCGCTGGGGCGGCGCGGCGAGCGCGGAGTGGCGCCGGGCGTGCAGCGCGCAGTGGGCTCCGCGCGCGCCGCGCCTGCTCGTCGCCGGAGCGCTGCTGCTGGCCGACCGCTGGGAAGTGCTCGTGCTCGACATCAATAGTAATTTTCGCACCTTAACATGATTTCTACGGAGGGCAAGTTTTCCACGAACACACACAAACTTACATTTGAATCAACATTACATTATTTCCTTTATTATTACGTACACTCATACGAAGTATCCATAATCTTCACAAATAAAACTAAGTATAATAAATATGGATACGCTATAACCGGTAAAAATTGTTTTAGTCATGCTGATTTAACAAAAATTCATTAATATGCATGCACTTGACTGGTTTCTTACGCACATCGAACCTCGCAAATCGAACCCATGAATAAATAGTGACAGTTGGCAGCACTAGTGGAGATGGCCGCTCGGAGAGGGGACCCGTTTGTTGATTGATTCGTGCGCACGCTTATAACCGCGCCTCTAATTCAAAAGTTGTATAACTTAACCGTTAAGATAGCGATTAGTATTGTTCATTAGTTCTGTGTTTATTTTGTCAAAGATAATTCAAATAAATATAGACGAAGAAGCTCTTCTAATGGTGTTGAAAACCAAACTAACATTTAACCCACCAAACAGTAAAAGTTACCTCATTCACAAACAATAATATATAAAATATTGAGCTAATACATCATTTAATACACTTGCCCTTAGACAATTTTAGCGGAAAAATAATATGCAGAGCCGCCTGTTCCGTGGGTACATCCTGCTGTTGGATGGACGATGACACCTTCTTGACGCTCCGCGTGCAGCTGCTTGGGCTAGGCCAGGCGTGCACCACCGTGTGGCTCAATGCCGCTGCGCAAGTATTTTTTTATCATATTATAAATTTCTAATTACTTTTTGTTTCAATGTTTTTTTTTATGTTACAGTCGGCAATGGAACTGGTGGGACGCCTGATGGTAAGCGCTACCACCGCCCATGAACATTTGGAGAGGCATAAGGTCCATTGCAGACCTTACGCCTCTACAAATGGATTGCCGACTTTTTGGAAAGGGATTAAGAAAGGATTGGCGATAGGAACAAACGAAAGGACGGGGAAGGGTAAGGAAAAGGATATGGGCCTCCGGCTCCCCCACTCACCGAACGAAACACAGCAGAATGCTATTTCACGCCGGTCTTCTGTGGGGGTGTGGTACTTCCCCGGTGCGAGCTGGCCCAATTCGTGCCGAAGCGTGCTCGACTACCACATTCACTTGTTCTCGAGCTCGTATCAGACGTTTATTATTTCTCGCAGGAGACGTTCTCCGAGCACGCTGGAGTTGTAATGCCTTTACTGCGGATTTATAATGAAGCAGCCGCTAACATCACGTGAGTTATATAGTGATGTTTTATGTTAGCGGATCTTATCGGTTTATGACAATGAGTCTTGAAATTATTTTTTAGACATATTCTTATTGCAGATGTCCCTTCTAATTTTGACGAAAAAGAAGTGTCAATAGAAAAAGAAGAAAACGGAGGAGAAGCAGAAGAACGCGAAATCAGTATGCCTCGTGCGGCTTACTTTCGTTGCCTTCGAAAAGTGAGGTTCAGTTTAGACAGCTGTTGATATAATTGTAAAAATAATGTACTATGGCAAATGGCTTATGGGAAATAAAGGGAAACATACCTAATAACATTTTTGGAACGATAGGATAAAAAAATTCCTTTAGTCAAGGTTTGTTATGAATTATTTCATTCATGCTTGTGCTACCATGTACTACTAACTCGTATAGTCATATTATATCCTTTTCTTGAAGTTTTATCTTACTTAATTATTGACTTACTTCGCTATGCTGTCTATTTTGCCGTTAAAAATATTAAAAAATATTTGCGAAGCTAGATCCTTTACATTGAATGCTCACGCTCAATCAAGACAATCGTTGTCTGGATTATCTTGCTACTCAAATCTCATCGTCAAAACAGGGTGACCACAGTCAGTCAGTGAGAATGCTGATAGCGGCCGGTGGTTGCCCAGGCGAAACACGCGGGCAGGCGCGGGCGCTGCACGGCTGGAGCGTGCCGCCGCAGCTGCGCGTGCCGCCCATATGCGTGCGGGAGGAACTCCGCGAGCGCGTGCGGCTCCGGCGAGAGCGCGCCGACTCGCCGCCGCAGGACCTGCCCGAGGCCGCGGTGCGCGCGCTCTGCACGCCGCCCGCCGCGCTCTGCCCGCTTGCAGGATCTGTGCTAGGCATCGTCGCTCACCCCACGTAATTCAAAATAAATCAATTAAAATCTTATTTGTAACGAAGAGAAAGAATATATAATAATAAATAATATAAAATAATGTCATTTTCTATTTATTCATTAATTTAAAATAAATATGATAGTCAACTAAATTGTCACACTTGCTTTGATACAGAATATTCTTAAGAAAATCATTTAATCCTGGCGATCCTATTAGGATAATACAATATCTAAAAAAGATAATAGAATTTATTGGATTTTCACCGATCTTTGATAAGTGTATAAAGTCTTAATTCAATCTTTACATTTAAAATCAAACCGGGTCAAAACCGTGTAACCGCTAATAAAAGCGTGTTAATAATAAAATAAAGCAGACAAAATGGTTGGTATCTAAATGCGTGTAATATCTGTATTCGTCTAATCCAGTGGTGCCTGCGTGTGGGTAAGCAGTACTGCGGGGCTCACGTGCGTGTCGCTGCCCGTGCTGCGGCGCGTGCTGCACCTGCCCGCGCCGCGCGTCGCCGCGCCGCTCTATCGTGTGCAGCCTGCCGTTAGCGATGACTACGTTGTGGCGTAAATATTACAATACTATTAATAATTTGATCTTTTCTAGGCTACTTATATGATTATATAGACATAGCATACTTCTTATCGTGAAAAACCACATCATTCCCATGGCATCCATTATAATGTACATTTTAGATTTATAAATTCTTATCGATGGCACTAATTTCCAAATGTAATAGATTGTATGTATTTTTTTTTTAAATAGATGTACTATTTTAATAATATGAATGACAAAACGGTGACGATGAAAAAATTCTCCTTCTTGTTATTTTTAAAGGTTCAATTAGATATAATATAATCATTTTCAACGCAGGCCGTTGGATGACGGAAATGGTGAGTTGCGCATGTGGACAGCACGTACGGCTCGGCGCGTTGCACGCGGGCTGCAGCACTCTCGCGCCGGCTGCGCGCTCGTGGCGCTACTGCCCGCGCCCGCCGCGCCTCCCGCGCCGCACGAGGTGCTCGTGCTTACAAGCGACGCTGTACATGTCAGTTCATTTCTTAAACTTATAGTATACATTATAAAAGTATAAATGAGCAATTAAAAAAATATTTAGTTTTCAGGTTTGGCGCAGCTGGATACCAGAAGTGGACAATATTCTACCCTGTGAAGTAAATATAGAATGAAATATTTTGTATTCAAATAAATAACTTTACAAAAATAAACATTGTTATTTTGTACGTCCTTTTTAGGTATCACTATAAATTTTGTCAAAAGCCAGTTCCAAATAAATTGAACCACCTAGATTCATCGTAACCATCTCAACTACATAGTATTCAATCGGAAACATTGTCGATACACACGGGTATGGCGCTAATTCAGATTAAACAACGGACTTTTTCACATATTCTTAAAATCGTGAGTTGTGACTTGTATAATAATATGTATGATACATTAGTAGTAACGAGTTTTATATCGTAGAAAATTTTATTAATTCCAGTGACTGGTTTTATGTAATAACTTGATGTATTAAATTAAAATATTTTACTTTATCTGCAAGCAACACCTTTTTCTTCGCCTCAATACACAAACACATGCATGCGTATATACAACTCTATACTGCTTCGGGTCATACATAAACATTTTTTATATTTTTTGCCGTTAGTTTTTATGTAAAAAAGAATCAATCAAATCAATTCTTCCAGCAAAACTTTATAAGGTAAAAAACCAAAAACAATTCAGTTGATTTGATAACCTGAGTTTGAAGTCGGCTGAAAAGTAGTAATTTATATGCGATGGTCGACGCATGATGCGCAATTGTCTTTGCCCTCGTCACTATGAATAGAATTGAAGTAAAGTCGCATATTTATTTTTGAATTCACTCCTTAATTACACTAAAATAGATAAGGTTGTGTTATGTTTATGAAAGTGGAGATGAGATGAGATGATAAGATGCATTTACATTTCATTAAAGAAACTTCTCATCTTCACATTTTGAAAACGAAAAGAAAAAAGGCTACATTAATTCAACCATGAAAGCTAGTTTTGCAGTAACAGGGGAACTTTTCAGGAAGGCAATATTACTTATCGATGAACATTATGTTACTTTCTTCCGAAAATTAGCCCCTACAAACACACACAGTTAAACCTAAAATATTAGAATAAATAACTCACCTCTTTTATTAGTATCAAAACGTTGAGATGTGATGCATAGCGATCACAGAATCTTAATCACTTGTTATAATAATGCAAATGAAAAATAAACATTTCATATGTATAAGGCTAAGCTATAAGTCTTGACGATTTTATAATTATTCACCTTTGCAGGAACGAGTCCTAAATGCAAAACAGTGGAGATTAAAATCACAGGAACGGTTGCCTCGCGATTCTTGTACACCTCGGCCGGTGCAGCCGTGCGAGCCGTGCGAGCCGCGCGCCGCGCCGCCGTGCCGCCGGCCCGCGCGTGCCTGTCCGAGCGCCCTGCGCGTCACGTGCTGTCCGCCGCCGGCTGGCCAGCGCCCGCCCTGCCCGCCGCCGCTCCCCTCCTGTCCTCTTAGCTGTGATAACGCAACGAATGCAACAAGGGTACTATACAAATAAATAATAATAATTTAAATAAACTTCAAGTGACACAAGCAAAATAAACGACTTAAACACAAAGTTATTCTATATCTTAGATTTATATACATATTTTTTTTTCTTCTATTTTAGCTTTTTGTTTAAATTTTTAATTTGTGGAACTTATTTCTTGTAGGGAAGCGGGCATTGGCACCTGTGCCACAGCTAAACAAACTATTATGGGTGTCAACGTCAATTTTAGTTTAAGTTCTCTATGTAATTTCGTTCCAAATAAACAATTTTGAATTCTTATGAAATTGGAAACATTTTCTCTTCTTTTACATTCTAGTCAATTTGTTTCATCGTAATTAATTTATTTGATTGCAGGATATGACGATTTTAAATGAGAAACCGTGTAAAAGATCAACTATGACTAAATGTGGTTCAGAACTGGATCATGTGGCGCGGCGTCTCGCGCTCGCTGAGCGGGCGCGGCGCGAGGATTACGAGCGAGAAGCGAACGAGCGCATCCCCACGCCACGCCCCGAGTCTTCTTCCTACTGCCTGGCGGGCGAGCGACAATGCGCGAGAGCCACAGATGGACGCGATTATATGTTTTCCAAATCAAATATCGAATGTGATAAGCAAGACTGTGGACCGAACCGTAAATCTCCACCACCACAACCCATAAAGCTTATGTCTTCTGAGGGATGCGAAATAAAATCTAAAGGCAGTTTAGATCCTTGTTCCCATCGGCCGCGCGTTATTGTTGAAATAGATCGCAGTAAGTCTAAAGAAAATGTAGGGACCAATAAAATTAAAGAAAGCATTACGTCGAAACTTATTGATAGTTTAAGCTTTAAAAAAAATTCAAATCCAGCATGTCCAAAGCAAAAATGCAATCAATCTGATAGTTGGTGCAAATCTCCACCAAAGCTAGCACCTACCCCAACTCGTTGTAAGGAGCCTAATCTTGCAGAGAGATTACGACAACGATCAAAAAGCCTCCATAATAACCAGCAACGAAAACTCCACTGCAGTGTTTGGACGTCTGCTTGTGTCATCAAACCATCTGCCACAACGACCTCATCGACCAAGGCAAGAACTGATTCAGGCACTGAATTAAAATCAAATTTTGATAAACTAAATCTTGTACTAGAAGAAAAGAAGATGTTAAAGGAGTCTGGACAAGGGCGAGTAGTAAGAGAACAATGTGACGAAGGTAAGACGGATTCCTCCAATTCAGGTTCAATCGAATTGCGTGTGCCATCTGACACAGAGGCTGTCAAAGTTCGGGTCACTTTAGATTTCGACCATACTACCAACTATTTGCATGGATCAATATCAACAGCTGAGATGGCTCCAAATTGTGTTAAGTCACAGGAAAACAAAAGTGATACATGGTTGTCTATTAAGAATATTCAGAAAAAAATAGCTGAGTGTACAAAGAAAACAGATTCTCATGGGTCCATAAAGAAGAAAGAATCCTCACCGAAAGCACAGTCTTCTTCGACTATTGCGAACCCTTGTGTCCGCCCAAAGATATCGTCCGATCGACAGCCGTGCTCTAGGAAGCCACCTCACCACGCTGGCTCTTCGCCCTGCACGCCTCGTAACGATCGCCCGCGTTTCTCTTCTAACGTTGAGCCGGCCAAGGGGATGATTCTTCTGTGAATTCTATTATCGTAATACCTGTGTGTATCTTAAAAAAAAAAAATATATATATATATAAAATTCTCCCGAAAACTGTCTTTTTTTTTATCTTGCACACTCCCTTCTGGATTTAATGTTAAAAATATCGCCAACAATGTTTACTCTAATACATTCTCCAATATATCCTTCGAAAAGCATGCTTCTTGCGTAAAAAAAAAAAAAAAAAAAA
>NC_052102.1:11451174-11451293 GCF_012273895.1 Zerene cesonia
AAATAAATAAATAAATAAATAAAAAAGATTTATTTGGATAAAAAAACGTTACATCTGAATGTATATGAATCCTTAGGCTCCCGAACTAGTATAATACTGTGTCTCAGGAGCCAGAGGCT
>NC_052102.1:11452293-11454996 GCF_012273895.1 Zerene cesonia
ATTAAGTCTTGATAATACTGGTCTACGCAAAAATCCACGCGGGCTGCTTGCAGCCCGCGCACAGCGCACCAGCTAGTTGTCATATATAGTCATATTATTTAGTACGTTTTCAAAGTCAAATTATTTATTTGCAAGAATAGATTGAAGTGCGTTTGCAAGTCAATCAATTGATTGATTCGAACTATTGGGCCCCCAAATATGAATTCGTTTGAGCAAACATGCTGAAATACATAACTCCACTTCTGCTTCACTTGCAAATTGGTTAAATTAATGTGACAACTAGATAATATTATCCACCCCTTATTATATATTGAATATTTAAGTATATTTTTTTAACAATAATATAATAACCGAGTATTAAAGACAAAATATAAAGTTATGGTACAATTTATCAAAACGCACAGCGCTAGCGGCACTCGGCGGCAAATGAAATTGCCAAGTTGACGACGGGCGATGAATCTCCCTCCATTTACTGAAACAAGTGCAACTTGATGGCCGCCCTCACCAGTGTTTCCAAGACGATGAGAAATGAAACGTAATTCGGACAAATTAAAATACTAAATATCGTATTGTTGCGGTCTGCAAAGAGCCAGAGCGGAGGGAGAGGCATGCGGGAGGGGGGAGGGGGGAGTGGGAGCCTGTATTCAAGCACTAACCGAATTTAAATCTGTGATTTTAATTCCATCGCTGGAAGCGCACATCGCGTTAATGCCTACGGAGCACAGACCCCACGCGAGACCTCACGAGCGAGCGGGCTTGCGCCGAGATACGGCGAGGTTACTGCAATCTCTCAAGTGAAAAGTTTCGGCCTCATTCTTTCTAAAATTAATTAAAATCTGTATGTTGCTGAACAGATGTATTTTATAAAAGATCGTTTTAAAATTAACTACATCATGCATGATGTAGTTGTTCAGTTCTCAAGATAATATATCAATTCATACATGATATCTGATCTAAGTTAATAAATAATGATTTTCTTCCCCATTTGAGAATTGATAAAGTACATTATTTTTACTTGAAATAGACGGATAATGTGATAGGGGGAAATAATAAGTCTGGGATCGCATTTGTATCGCATTACGATTGTTGCGATTTGCTAATTGCTTTAATTGTTCTTCATTTTCTGTCTACTGTATGTAAATATTATGCTACGTTTTACGATCAGCAGATATAACTATAGCTATATGTAACGTTATAATCACGTTTATCTGCACTTTACAATTTGAAAGTATTAGATACGTACGTAATAATTTAAACTGTCTTTTAAATTTTGATTGAATTAAAAAAACAATACCTAAACAACTCGCAAAGACAAAATTCTAGTGATTAATTAAATGAACCCGTTTTAGAATAGGAGTAACTTTGAATTTATTAATAGGCCGGAGGCGCCTTGAGTTGTATAATCCTCCCTGTTATAAGAATTTGTATATGGCACCCTTAATACTAGATTTATTATATTTATTAACGCAAAACAGCAACTAGAATTTAATGAAAGAAATTCGTGCAGATTGAGTTACAACCGAGAAAAGAAAATGTCAAGAGGTGAGACAATGTCCAATAAGTAGCGAACTGTAAAGTGTCGGGAGGGGGGAGGGGAACGGGGTTTGCACGGGTTGCGAGGGTCGTGGGGGGGGGGGGGGGGGGTTTGCATCACAAAGTCTGACTGACTTTATTTAACTATTACTCCGGGCCACTAGTGGAATCTTTAAATATATTTCAATAACATAGCCGACTGTTTATTTTACATAAATCAAAGTGACCATAAGGAGGTTTCGAGGTTTGGAGGTTTTCAAAATTGTCGCGCAAAAATGGCACACAATTATGATTTTTAATTGAATGAAACAGTATTAAGTTTTTTTTTTTTAATCATTTATTTAGAGGGCTTTTAAACCATTGTTTATGTCAGCCCCATTGAAAGTTTTGTTACAGTTTTTCGTGAGCATAAATCCGTTCTTTCACAAATATTAATATTTATTTTAGCAATCACAAGCAAACGCAAGGATGATAGACGTCCACGAGATAAAAGCGGTCCAGCGCTAAGACCCGTCGCGCCGCGGCTCTGCTGTGTCAGGTGCCGCCGCCTCTCGACGCGACCACGACCCCTGTCACTCACTTGAGTCTCCGAGTCACTCATTTTGAATAATTCTTTCCGTCCTATAAAGTCCTTCAATTGGACACTAGACAGTTTCAATAGTAATTATTTTTAACAAGAATTTCAACGGGTTCTAAACATGTTCATGCTTACTTAAGTTGTTATTGAACATCTATAATACTTCATTCTTAAAATACACACATATCCATGTAATCGTAGTAATCGTATCATAAACTGCAACTGTTCCATTCTCTCGCGGGTTAACTCTATTAAATATCTTGGAATTCAGATAGATGACAAACTTAATTGGAGTTCACATATTACAACATTAATTGCTAGAATACGTCAGATTATTTATATTTTTAAAATCCTAAGAACAGTCGCAGAACAAAAAATAGTCATAGGTACGTATAAATCTTTGTGTGAATGTTTAATAAAATACTGTATATGTGCCTGGGGCAATGCATCCAAATCGCTTCTGATATCAGCTGAGCGTGCCCAAAGAGCGGTACTCAAAGTCTGCCTCAATCTACCATAGTCCGGTCAATTTAGACATTCGAAGTTACATAAAGTCCCAACAAGCTGAATTTCTGTGAAGTTGTTTAAAACAT
>NC_052102.1:11455996-11456221 GCF_012273895.1 Zerene cesonia
GGTAAGCGATAAGGAATAGGGAAGGCTTTTGGTTAATTTTAAAGAGAAAATACTTTAGAATTTTTAACATTAAAGTTCATGAATATATAATGGATCAATATTTGTATGTTTATATAATAAAAAATACTATAGTCTTGAAAAATTCTGTCGTTTGATAGGAAAAATTATATTTTCAATAAAATTGACCCAAAATACTCAGTACGTCAAATTGTCAATGTCATTAAT
>NC_052102.1:11456945-11457159 GCF_012273895.1 Zerene cesonia
ATAATGTCTCAAAAGTAAATGTATTGAATTCCTTTTAGATTCCTTGCTGCTTCTTGAAACAAAAAAAAAACCAGAAAGGTAGAAAAATTATTATGGAATCTTGGCTTCCAGTGAAGAGGTAGTGCCAACCAATAAAATTTTATATGAAAATAAAATTAAACAAAACCCTTTGATGCTGATCAATATACCTATATCAACCAGAAATCTATTGATA
>NC_052103.1:0-6972 GCF_012273895.1 Zerene cesonia
CTAACCCAAAACCTAAATTTTTTTTTTTTTTTTAGGCTTTCCTTCAGCTCTGTCACTGCATCTCTAATATCCCGCAACCTGTACTCATCCCACTGCTTGCATGTAAGCGAACAGTGCCTGCAGCGGCGAAGGCGTTACGTTTATGACTTATTTTCCATTATGATTACTGGTCATAGAATTTTTGACTACACTAGCCAAAACTCCAATCCATTTCGCTTAATTGCCTTTTCCATTAATTATTCTGTAATACGGTAACCTATCCGGTATCATAGCATAATATTAGTGTAGTTGTAATGAATTATTCTGGTGAGTATAGGTTTATATCGTTAATAACATCATCATCATCACTCATCCCAGACATTTTCCCTCTTTAGTTTCAGCGCAGACTGAGACTACATGCTTTGCCGTGACAAAAGCAATTGACAATAAACAAATAACAAACAGTTAACAAAGGGGCAGACTTTTAGAGCCTCTTATTATAATAGACCTGACAACCTTTTCGAATTTAATTGAAATCCTCCTGTTATTTACGCCAACGAAGTCGTGGGCATCAGCTAGTTATTAATATGAATAGACTATTTCATTATGTCCTTTCATTAATGTGTTTTGAAGTAAAGCAAGACATTTGTAACGAAACTCACATCTATAATTCACTGTACCCGAACACACTGACACTGAAACTTTTTATTTCCGAAGCAGGTTTTTTTTCCGTACAATAGTATATGTAAAATTGTTTTATGACAACAACATACATACATAAAAGTCAGTATCTAAATTGTTAAGAAATGTGTTTATAAAAAAAAAGACAAAAGTTACTAAAAAAAAAATTTAAGATGGTCACACCCTGGTTTATTAAATATAGCTGTACCGCTCATGACGTTGAAGTTAATACAGTATTTATAATAAAAGGAATTATTAGTAAGTCTTAGGCTTGAGGAAACAAAAAAACCATTACTTATGATGACATAAATTTAAGTTTTTACCTTGCGCAACCTGCTATGAAAAAAGTATTATAATATATTTTTTTCCACTCGTTCATTAATTATTGTACTGATTGTTCTGTTCTATCTGTTCTATATACAATCCATCAACATCCTCCCTTTACAAACATTGTTACCACATCTTATCGCGTTTTTAATAACTCCACAATAATACTTTTGGTAAATTATAAAAAGGATTCACAATTTACGAACAACTAAACTGAAATATACTGACAATAAACAACTAATAAACAAAAATATTTATCACTATGATTTTTGAAACTATTCCGAACCTCCCGCGCAGAATTAAGTAACGAAGTCTGCGCGTTACGACTTTCTATGGCACACTGCCGCCCGAATTATTATATTAAATATTTTCGCTGGCGGCTGGATTGTAAAGGACGCCGCGCTTTCTACTCGAATCAAGGCGGCATCCTTTGATCTCATAGAAAACGGCGGCTATTTGATAATAAAATAATATCAACAAATTTTAAATTCTGTTGCCAACCTTAACTCTAACACAATTACGGTAAGCACAACTTCTGGTGTGCTGTGTAAAAGTATATAATTTGAAAATATTTTTCCCGAAATTAAGCGACACGTTATTTCAGAAAATATGTCTACTTTGATATTAGGTATCGATTTTGCAATCTTATAAATTAAGTTAGTTAGTTAGCTAAGTATCTTTCCTGTTCTGAAAATCCATTGATGTTGAATCCTAGTGTTGCTACTTTAAAAAGTGTTGTTTTTTTAATAAGACTAAAATTTGGACACCATATCACGAATTTAAATATAATTGCTCGTTTAATGATATAAGATATATATATATATAATTGGAATCTCGGAATCGGCTCCAACGATTTTCATGAAATTTATAGAGGGTTTCGGGGGCGATAAATCGATCTAGCAAGGAATATTTTTTAGAAAATGTCATATTCGTGTTTTATCGACTTAAACTTACTTTTTTAACAAATAGGAGGCATTTGAATAGTCCAAATTTTTTATGACTCTTCCTGACATCTATTGGCGAATAATAATACTTAAATATTATTTCCAAAAACACAATTTATAAAAAAAAAACGAGCAAAGCTCGGTCATCCAAGTACTTATATATTATATAGAGTCGGGACAAAAAACTTGCTTATTAGTCTTATGTTTTATTATTTCTGTAGACTTGCGACTGTAATATAGACTGATGTAAATAAAATTTTGTTAGCGTGTGTAGAATTTATGTGTGTGTTGTTAGAAATTTAATTGAAATCATGGAACAAGTCTGTTTCAGTGCACTGTTTTCAATATTGCTTTCCGTCTGGACCTAAGAGTCTTGACTTAATTATTAAAATAGATAAACAAAATCCACGTTTCTATCGTGTTATAACTACGCTTTCGCTGTGCCTAATCTCGAAATCCAGTAGCGTGAATAATTTTAAAATTATATAGTGCATTTTATAAGAACAAAAATGAGAAACCGTAGTGAAGTTCTGAAATTGTAATAAAGACTTTTATCTATCCTTCTATCCTTATATTATAATAATTTTATTAGATCCGCGATGAAAATAATACAAAGGTAGGAATTGTAAGCTATATTTCAGTAATTATAATTAATAATATAAAGTGTGGTGGGAGAGACGGAGCGCCTATTGCTTGTTGGCGACCTCATGCAGCTTCTTCTGTACCTCCTCGGCTTGCTTCACGAAGTCCTCGTACGCCTTCTTGATCTGAGGCTCCAGCTTCTTGTTGGTCTCCTCCATGTTGGCGGCCACTTCCTTGGCGAGCTTCTGGGTTTCCTGCAAACCCCATAGCGTTACAGTTAGAGACATTTCCCAACAACCGAGTGTAAGTGTGGCTTAGAAGAACATATTATAGCATATTACGTCAAGTTGATTAATAGTAATATTAAGTTATAATAAAAATAAAATAAACATAGAAAGTTGCAATAAAAATCCATTCTAGAAATCTAAAATTGAGACCCTGAATCTCTTTAAGAAATAGTCTTGCCAGTAGAAAGCCACATTATTTTTGAGTGTTACGATTTATATTAACTGATCC
The DNA here is from genome assembly GCF_012273895.1 of Zerene cesonia. Classification (NCBI taxonomy): domain Eukaryota; kingdom Metazoa; phylum Arthropoda; class Insecta; order Lepidoptera; family Pieridae; genus Zerene; species Zerene cesonia. The sequence goes on from NC_052103.1 coordinate 3,030, forward strand.
CGGGCCGACCTTAGTCAACTTCCCTTCCCCTGTAAGTATCTGTTGAAGAGGGCTCGCCCTCGCCTACCTGCACGGTGGTCTGCACGGCGCTGTGCAGCTTGTCGCGCAGCGCGGTGGCCTGCTGCTCCACCTCTGGGTGCGACTGGCGCAGCTCTTGCACGGTGCGCTCGATGTTGTTGCGGGTCGACTCCAGCGCTTCCTTCGCCTTGCCGTTGGCGTCGCTTAACTGAAACGCAAATCCCGAGTTTTACGGCGGTTCGTGGATGGAGAAAAATGTGGATGTTGTGGATGATAGCATGGCCCGCGATGATTCGCTTATAATGTAAAAACGAACATTGTTAGGGTCGACGGGCGGTCGGTAATAATTAAGAAATATTGTATAAAAATGAAGATAAATCAGCGGTTAATCCTATTATCAAAGTTTTCGCCGGCCTCGACCCGCGGGTGAGTGTCGATAAGAGTAACCGGGCGCGCGCAGATAGATAGCGCAGAGCGAAAGGTGACTCACGGCGCTCTGCAGCGACTGCGAGAAGTCGGACAGCTGCTTGAGCACGGAGTCGGAGCCCTCCTTGAGCGCCTTGTTGAACTCCTGCGTGTTCTTGGAGTTGGCGAGCGAGTTGAGCTGCTCGCTGAACGTCTTGCCGAACTCGCTGGCCTGCTTCTGCAGCGTGTCCAGCGGCGACGCGGTCTCGGCCTCGCGCCGCACGAGATGCGCTGAGCACTGAAAATCGAACGTTTCGCTCTAAATTCTACCCCAAAAGAGGTTAATTGAAAAAATTTACTCACTGATTTTAAATTATTTTTAATTGTTGCAATATTTTATAAATGAAATGGGAATAAATTGAGAAAATAATTTTATAATTGAATTGCGGGCTCAAATTAACACAAATTTAACACACGATCAGGATAATGATATGGTGTACAAACTTTTCATTAATATTTTAAAATCTTCAAATTATAAAAATTGTGTTCAAGCAATAACAATCAGAAGAACTCACCAAAGCCACACAGGCAAAGAGTACTAAGAACTTGGCTGCCATTGCAATGTCGGTGCAGATGTGGTGACGAGCTGGGAGTCGGGAGGAGTGTGCAGAGTCGGGCGGCGCGAGGCTATATAAAGCGGGCGCCGGGAGATGCTCGCGGCGGGCGGGGGCGAGGGGGGGCGGCGCGGCTGATAACGGACCTGGAGAAATTTTCCTGAACAACAACGCCCTATGCCCTGTGCCGTGTACACGAAGTAATTAGGTAATGAGCCGAGCTGTTTGTTTGTCGAGGATCCGGCCTCCGCTAATGGCTCAGCGATTCATCTAGTCGCCAATTGTTGCTCGAACATATTAAGTAATTAATGTTGCCAATGGGAAGTAGCGACTTAAAAGATTAAACGTAAGTAAACCTAATTTCAGACATCCCCTATACACGATATCCTGCATAATTTAGACATACTTCCCGATTTACAGATTGCAAATTATTCTATTTATACGAGGTAGGATGTGTGTAATAATGCACCAGAGGGTCTCATTGAACTTTACAGTTTTTTTAACGTTGCATTTTTGTTCCCGCAAAGTTTTTTCTAATTTATACAATATTTAAAGATATAAAAATTAATTATTTCAATGTACCACTCACAAAATTTTTTAACGATCATTTATTAATTTTTATACAGAAAAAAACATAAACCATTGCCTATTTTATATCTTTTTAGGGCTCCGCAGCAACGGCAAAAACCCGAACCCTTATAGATTCGCCATGTCTGTTTGAACGTCTATATTCGGAAACTCTTTACACTACAGAGTAAAACTTGGTAAGTAAGTGTTTTGTGAAGCGACTTTCTGTGTTATTTACAAAAATAAAAAAATATTAAATATGGGTTTGCTTCCCAAACATGGAGCTCAAACAAAGGTATTCACTGTGGAGTGTTTTATGAGTTTCCATAAAAATGTCAGATTTTTAGAACAATTTTTTCTCAAAGTCGATAGTTTGAGAGATAAACCCTTTCAAAGCGATAAAATATGTGTCTGCCCACCTCTAACTAAACCACTAACTAAACTGTTTAACGTTGTTTTAAGCCGTTTAATTTGTTTATAATTTGTATATTGTTATAATTTGTTTCGTCTGCTGCTATTTACTGAGGTTGCTACGGAACCCGTTGCTTGAGACTTCGCACGCCTTAAACTCGGAATAAAACCCATTTCTCCCCTTTTATTTCTATATTATATAATTATACATAAAAACCTTCCTCTTGACCTCACTCTTTGTATTATAAAAAAAACCAACAAAATCTGTTGCATAATTTTAAAGATCTATGCATGCAGACAGACGACTTTGGACGGATTATTTTATAGTTTATACCATGTAATGATACTCGTACATAGTTGACAATACAGAATCGTACCAACAATATATCATGCACTTAATATATTTATTTATCTTTTCATGTAGCAACTACGAACACAATAACACAATAAACAAAATATAGAAAACTTGTTTTTTTGTTTGTGTTTACTGGCTGCTAATGGCATATCTGATATGTATTTTTGGAAAACATTATATTGTTGTTGTTCATAACATAATTTAAATATGAGCCGTTGTGTTACAAACGTTATTTTCTTTGGAGCTATACTTTCAAGGAACAGTTTAATTACAATCTTTTCAGACAAAATATTAGAAACTAACTTAAGTAAAACATGGGACCTCGCGCGCACCCCGCACTGCACTCACACATACACACATTTAGCTCTGTTACAAACAATTTATACTATCTAATGTATAAACAATGAATGATTTAAATAAAAAAAAAATCGTGCAAAAATCGTTTGCAATATTTCATTAAATTAGACATAATATGGATGATTTAATTGTAATTTGCGTTTAAATTAAATGTTACATTTAAAAAGTACTTTGAATACTGGAGACGGCCAATTTGCCATAAAATGAAACATACCTTTATTCTGACAAGAAACCGAGCTGCATTTAAAGATTTGCAGCTCTCGAGTTGAACTCGCTATTTATTTCACATTCAGAGACAACCATTCTGTGGTCAGAACAAACATCGATATCTCTACAAACTCGTTTTCTCTGTCTGTCCCTACGTATGCTTAAATTTTGAAAACTACGCAACGGATTTTGATGGATTTTAATTACATAGATAGGGTGATTCAAGAGGGAGATCTACATAAAGTAGAATAACACCTATTAGACTACTACGAATTTAACGAGTGCGAAACCGCGGGCAAAGGCTATTCAGATAATAAATTGAGTATATTATAATTTTAATAATGAGTGGAGCGTTGTAATCACGGCGTGGTGAGGATGCTCAACTGGCATGTGCAAGAGATGGCAACTCAACTCATAATATTATGTCAAAAATATATAACAAAACTTGCTGCACGCCCCGGCTCCGCCCGGGTTGTAATTTTTCGTAATTAAAATTATTTAAACTATCTTATCTCTCAAGTTGGATCGAACTGCACATGGTGTGCGAATTTTATTATAATCGGTTAAGTGGTTTAGGAGTCCATTGAGGACAAACATTGTGACACGAGATTTGTAATTTGTATATATTAAGATAGTAAAAACACTGTGTTTGTACATTGAAGTATTAAAAAAATAATAATTGGAGGTGGTTTCAAAACAGTAATAAAACACGAATCTAAAAAAATATCTGATTATCTGTTTGTTTACGCGCTAATCTCCGAAAATATTTTACAGATTTGAATAAAAGTTTTTTTTGTTGTTAAGGTGTTAAGTCTGGAAAATAGATATATATATATATATTATTATCAAAGTTTTCGCGCTCGGCGCGCGCGCGTCTACGCGCGCGCGCCGAGCGGTGTGACGTGTCTGTGCGCTTCATTTGTTAAATTGCAAAATGGCGAATACATTAAAATGTAATAGTTGCAATATTGTTATCAATGAGCTTCTTGCGTATGTACAAAACAAGATA
>NC_052103.1:7972-29636 GCF_012273895.1 Zerene cesonia
ATATATATATATATAATTTATTCTGGAAACTGCAGCACGAGACTGGTGTGAAATAGCTACTGTTGTGTTCCATTCGGTGAGTCGGAGGCCCATGTAATTTTCCTTACACTTCCCAGTCATTTCCTTTATTCCTCTCGTCTTCCATTAAATCCCTTTCCAATTTAAGTCGGCAATTGTAGAGCCGTAAGGTCTACAATCGACCTATATCCCTCTCCAAATGTTCATGGGCGGTGGTAGTGCTTACGGTTGGTGCGACGCACCAGCTCCATTACCGACGCTGACATAAAAAGTAGCTTAATACAGAACCGCAACAGACCATCTAAACTATAAGAAATATAAAAATTGTGTGATAACAGAGATTGTTTCGCGAGACGAGCATTTTCTGCTAAGAGTATGAATTTGAATATCTGCCGTTTAAAGTTCATGCGACCGAAGTCGCGGGCACCAGCTAGTACATATAATTGACTCAAGTATTTCTTTTTTGATCTATATCACACAATTACACCTAATATTACATTATAAGATCCGTACTAAAAGTTATTTACTTATTTGTATCAATATAGTTAATAACGCATTAACTATTTACTTATTTAGTAATACATATGTGGTAATACGTTCTTAGCCTGCGAGTTTTCGAGAAATTTTTTCTAGAAAATATTTATTCATGTTTGTAATACTTAATGTATTGGTGTCTGTTTTGAATTTTCTTCCTCAGAAAGTAAAGATAAAAAATAATGAATATTCTAAGAAATGAAAGACTTTTGTATGTCAACAGTCAAGTTGAATCAAAACTAATAATGTATACACTTATAATTACTATGCAATAAATTGTAATGTAATATTGGTGATAAGTATGATAGGGTAGAGAGATCGCGTGAACCGGAAGCCGCGCCGCTATCGGCCCCCGATCAGCTGCGCGTCACCAGCTCAGCGGCTCAAGTGCCCGACCACGAAGACGCGAGCACAACAACAAACAAACGCGCTGCGGAAACATTCCTGTGCTCACTTCATTACTTTGTGACCGTTCCCCTATCTTAGCTCATTATTTGTTTATCTTGAGGATCATTAACACTGAATAAATAAACAAGCTGATTACGATGATTACGAATATGGAATGTTTCACTCTATTGCCATAATATTGTTCGATTCTTTTAAATTGTGATGAAATTTGTTTCGATAAAGAGTGGACCAGGGAGTAAGACAGAAATGAACTATGAAACAATGTATTAGATTTAAGAATTCAATTTATGTGAGCACAGTTTTAAAAAATAAATATGGTTGAAAAAGTTATAGCTATGTTGGAAATTTGAGTGAACGTAATGTATTGATAAAATCTTACTTGTCGGCAGGTGGAGACGAGCGCCGTTGGTGAGGCAGGAGGCTCGCAGGACACTGGACTCTGGCCGCCGCCCGCGCGCCGCCCGCTCTCCACATGGCCGCGGCGACCTTATTCAGAACTCCCCACTTGACTCTTCCGAGTTTAAACTTTCGATGTACATTATATTATGATAACTCTGTATGCAAAGAAAATCAGTGTCTTAAAAGATTTAATGATGAACGATATTATTGAGTATAATTTATTTTGTACTTCGCAAAGCAAACGTTTTACTTAAAAATGAATGAAATTTTATAACCCGAAACAATAACTGTCATGCCTTTAGCAAATCAAGCATTAGTAATGATACATAATTCATGATTTTCTACATTTTTAAATAAAAGTGTAATAAGCGTGCTGTATTACAGGGGTTCGAAGCATGGGCTGCGAAGTTCTGCAGTTACAAATCCACAGCTGGCACAGCAGTCATTAAGCAGTCAATGAATTTTAAATCCGTTTCTGTTTAATTATTATATAGTACATTATCAACAATGTTTCTCTTTGAGTCTCTTTCCGATTATTCTCGGTAGAAGCTACCCCTGTTTCAGTGGTAGTTTTAAACATGAGTATACATAAACACTTGTAAAAGTTTACACGGATAGCATATATTGAGTTGTGCTTCTTGTTACGTTGTTCTATAGAAAACATATCACGTAGTGTCAAGTGTGCTCTCTTCACTCAAGTTTTAACGCCAAGAGAAGTGTTTGTTTTTGTTCTAGTTCCTTATGTCTGTCAATTGGTGATTAATAATACAACCACGTCCACATGTCTCATGCACCTTATTATGATAATATATTACATGTTGTGTGTGTCTGTGTGAGCCTCTGCACGCGGCTCCGGGCGCGGCGCCCATTGTCCGAGATGATTGCTCATTCATTGACTGACCTTGCCGAGTCCTTTTTAACGTTTGGATTAACGGATGACAATATAATTTATAATAATAGCATCAGATACTATCAGAGTCGAGATCCCTGCTTGTGACTAGATTCTTGCAAGGTGTGTGTGAATAAGTTTTTTAATGCGTAGTACTTACTGCTTACCTACACGTTATATTCTTAATAAACTTTTAAATATTGTTGAAAATGAGTAATTGCCAGGCAATATAGATGTTTCATAGACCTCAAAATAATGGTTGGTATTCTGTTCTGTTCAATCAGGTAAAAACCACGGGGGACTGACTCTTGTTTTCAAGAACTTCAGTATTATTTTATCCTCACTTATATTTCACTTGTAAATAAAAGCTTTTAGCTTCCATATGTATTAAAAAAGACTACTATCCAATTTACAAATCGGGAAATAGATTCTCACCGACTATATTCTTCAATTATAACCTTATTACCTATACTCCAAAGTATTCGAAAAGTGCGGCAACAGGAGACTTATAATCTACTTGAAAAGAAAAAATCTACTGCATGATCATCAGTATGGGTTTAGGCACAGAAAGTGTACAGAGAATGCTTCTCAATACTCAAATCTTATCATACCTTGATAAAGGATCTAAGTACCTTGGTGTTTTCCTGGACCTGAAGAAAGCATTGGACCCCGTCTAAATTCCGATTCTCTTTGCTAGGCTTGAATATTCGTGAGCTGAGGGCGGTTTGTATTCACTGGTTTACTTTGTCTTGCCTTGACGTTTACATGAATACTTGACTATCTATCTAATAGAACTACAGTTGTAAGTTTAGAAGGTATTCTCCGTTCAGTTAAATCAGGTTAAATGGAGTCGTCTAGAGAACTCTATTATGACCTACACTTCGTCTAGTGTTTACAAACGAAAAAAGTAAACTGAAGTTAAAAAACGGCGTTTGCCCATGACACAGTCATAATCTTTAAGGCCAAAACATAGAAAAAAAAACAAGTTGAAGGCACAGAAAGAGGTTTAGGTGAAGTAACGGTGCGGCTGGAAAATATCCTTTTAAGTCTTTACTGTACGAAAAATAAGTAATTACCTCTGCTTTACCAAAACATACTTGATAATAAGCTGAAGAGGCAGTTACAAATAGCACAAGTGTCAATGAGATTCAGGCGTATGTGGTTCTTTTACATTGTGGACGTTTGCTGAGTTTGAATTGCTTTTGCAGATGCATAAAGCTCTAGATGAATCTGAAGTATATAATATTGTTCAACTGCATCGAGTGGAGCCGATAAAAGGAATTTCATAGAAAATGAATAGCACAAAGAGCACAGAGGACGTAAAAAAAATCAAACAAACAGACATTCATACATATGTATCTATATGTATGTATTTTTAAATATTAGTAAGAATATGATTGTGGAAGCCTATTGAGTTTTCACACATTTTTATTTCCAGATCTGAATCAAAACAGTAGTCAAATAAACGTAGTTGAGGTTTCATATTTTTAAACAGTTAAATGTAAAACTGCCAATTTCTTTAAAGGTCATTTCTCCAAGGCTCCAAGAATTTTCATATGATACCACTTAAAACTTGCTGAAAATCCCTACTAATATTATAAATGCGAAAGTAACTCTGTCTGTCTGTATCTGTTACGCTTTCACGCCTAAACCACTGAACCAATTTTTTGTAATTTGGTATGAAGGTAAAACTGAACTTGGGAAAGGACATAGGATAATTTTTATCGCGAAAAAAATGGTAAGAGTTGAATAGATGATAGCGATATAAGCGAATTCCACGCGGGCGAAGCCGCGGGCGGAAACCACAGTTTCGGCGGATTTTACCACAGATATAATTCTGACTCTTTCTGATGAACGCTTATCAACACACATACAATAATATATTTATACACATCCACACACCCGCACGTTTCTTTTTTTTTTATTTGTTTTATGTTATTAATTTCTAGTTTATTTCTTGTCTACTCATATCAAGAAAATTATAAATATAATGACGCATTTTAATTGAAGGCATGCTAATTCAACTAAAGTAAGAAAAGAAGTTGGTGCCTGTCCTCACAGGCAAGTATTTTGAACTCGGTCTAGAGGGTGGCAATTATCACAATTTCTGTATTTGTCTATAATTAAGCAATAATTGTAATTTGATAAGGAATAAATTGATGATTGTTTGTTACATTATGTTTGGGGTAATAAGGCCTCAACGTGTCAATATTTGGCGCGGGCAGCAAATCGATTAATACCTAATTGAAGAAGTAGTATTATAAACAATTCCGTACTTAATGATAGTAAAACACCTTTTCAATGTAATTCTAATCAAATAACAATATTATAAGCCCCTGCGTCCAACCTTGAACTTGAACCAAAGAAGTAAATAGATAACACAGAAATTTATGTTCGAATAATAAATTATTATGATTAGGTACATACTAATATTATATTACACTTCATGCGTTATCAGTTTTTTCTTTTAGTGAAGCGCCCTCCGGCTGTAACACGCAGTACTAACTATTATTTGACAAGCGACTTTCTCAAACGACGACGCAGTTCCTATTATATTGGATAGATGGCATTATATTCAATGTTAAATGTGCGTTCTTAATCAGGATCAAACGTATCGCAACATGCCCATTGCCCGTATCGTATAATTGTATGAATATTTTATAAAATGCATTCAGTGAAAAAAAATAAAATCATATTCAAATGTACATGCGTCAGGAAAATATTACGTGAAAATTAGATTTTTTAATCTGAGATAATTTGTAATATTTTTGAGAATATTTTTCCCGAGTTATTAAAAATATTATAATTTATACTTTGCTTTGGTACTTAGTGTGAATATACTATAAGCACAGATAATATAATACTATACTAGCTACCAGTAAAAGAAGAAAGATTCTTAAATCATCATCAGCCCATATATTATGTTCCCACTGCTGGGATACAGGCCTCCTATGAGTGTTCAGGCCATAATCCACCACGCTGGCCAAGTGCGGGTTGGCAGATGTCACATGTCGTCGAACTCTTAAACGAAATCTCCATATTTACAAAATTGTCAATTTTGAGTGAAGAGGTAAGCAATAATCCTTTGCCAGCCGAAAGCGTGTCCTTGTCAGTAGAAGAATTCAAAATCCCAACATTTATCATATACTCATCATATCTATACATATAATAAAATCATATGGAAAGTCAAAATTGTACCTCGAATATTTTTTTTAAAGAGTACTTGGGGCGTTATCTACAATCGATATGGAAGCCAAGAAAAGTTTTTAGAATTTTTGCCAGTTTGTTAACGAAAAAGCAGAGAAACATAAATTAATGAATGTAAGTATATAGTACAAAGACAATTTCGAAACAACGCCATCTATGAGACTTCATAAATATTAAATCAAGTTACATGTTAATACTTTTTGCAGATTAATAATTTAAATTTGATAATGCTGGCGAGGTTAGTAGTAAGTTATTCTTAAGATTCGTAATTTTCTTCATAAAAGTTATATCGTATAGTTCGTTTTAAAGTTCCAACAAAACCTTCTAAATCTTGCGCAGAGTTGAGCAAGACTAGTAAAAAGAGTTATGTTCATCGTCGACGATCATTTCTTCATCAATTTCATGTTGTTAGCACAAATAAAACATTGACCTTTCACACTTTTTTCAGTATTTATCTGTGTGATTGAAAAAGTAGATTAATTGGTGTGATTATTGCTTGGTAATTAAAATATTTTCATGTATGCGTATTTTCTTTTTTCATTATTCTTTTATTTAATTATTTTATTTGATAACTAAAATACACGCGGAGGAAGACGCGGTCAATAGCTAGTATTTAGTAAGAGAATAGTTTAGTCCTTAATTTATTTAAGTTATCTATTAGTAATGCATACATAAGTTAAAAAATGTATTAAAATTTCAATGCATTTCTAAAAAGACAGTTGTAGCTCAGTTTTAAAACATATCCGATAATATGTACCTCGTTTACGAAAGTCACTGAATTGATTTTTTTATTAAAATATTTATATGTATATGGGATTCGTGCCCGGTTCGACACGAAGCTGAGGGCCAGCTCGCACCGGGGAAGCTCACACTCCCACAGAAGATCGGCGTGAAATAGTAGCATGTTATTGTGTTTCGTACGGTGAGTGGGGGAGGCTCGGTTTCTTTTCCTCATTCTTCACAGTCCATTCCTTCTTTCCGGTGGTCAATTCTTTTGTTATCCCTTCCCCCTTAAATGCGGGCTGAGTATTCGCAGAGCCACTGTCTCTCCGATTGTTCACAATATATTATCTTTATATAACTGAAGCGGTTTATGCAACCCACCGCAACTTCGCTAGGTACTTCTCAAATGACAGGATTTTCTGTGTAACGTGATACTTATTCTTACAATTTATAGACGCTCGTCCTGGCTCCGCTCGGGCATCAAGTCCTGTTTTAGCCCAAGGGAGCAATTAATCGGGCTAAAAAGTATCCTATCACCCAAGTCAGTTCATACCCTGTCTGTATACAAAATTTCATCAAAATCCGTTCAGAAGCTTTAGCGTGATTGACGGACAAACATCCAAAGAAACCAACCTTTCACATTTATAATATTTGTGTGAAGTGTGATTACAACTGCCGTCTGTCAACAATGGGTATTTTTGTCAGAGTTTGTGTTTTGGTAGAGAAATGCTAATATAATAAGAACAGTCAGAACAGAAGTTAAATAATTTTTACAATGTCTGTATGATACAAATTTCGTTCGGTATTTACCTGAATTTCGTTTCATAGAAGTCTAGTATGTCACTGGATCGGAGACAATGAAACACAAAATTAAACTATAAAAATACATTTATTAACTAGTGTTTAATATGTTTAATAGACTAAGCGTATGAGGCGGCTGGCGGGCCGGCGGCGGCGGTCACCGGTGCGGCGGTACGAAGCCCAGCGCGGCCAGCACGGCGTCGGCGGCGGCCACGAGCGGCGCGCGCCACCGCCATATCGCAGTGTCGCGCACGGGCTGCGCGCGCAGCTCCGCGCACGCCTTGCTCAGCGCGCTCACGCAGTCGGCGCGGTAGTGCTGCAGGCGGGCGTGCCGCGTCTCCAGCGCATACGACGAGCACGCGCCGCCCAAGCACGCTAGCGGGAAGTGGTTGTGCAGCGCCAGCACGCGCTCCGTCTCGTGGAACGCCTTCACGTACTGGCCCGGTTTGGTGAAGTTGCGCGTGCGGTACACGTGCTGCAGCATGTGAAGGTAACGCGGCGCGCCTTCCTCCCACTCGTGCTCGTGCCGCAGAGAGTCCAGGAAGTACACGTTAGATGCGTGGTAGGAGGAACGCGGCGGCTTGCCAGGCGCGGGCGCGGCCAGCGGCAGCGCGCGCCGCATGAGCCCCGCCCAGTCTGCGTCCTCTAGCGGCACGATCACCTCGTCGATGTCGAGCAGCGCGAGCCAGCGGTACTGGTACATGTGCCGGTACAGGCAGTCGTTGTACGGAATCAGTTCCATCTGCCGCTTGTGCGTTGTCTTCTTCTTGAGGTACATGTGCTGCAGGCCCGGCAGGTTGGGCTGGCCGCCGGGCAACGTAATCGGCGTCACCTCCGTCACGCCTATACTATTGTAATAGTCGAGAACTTTGGTGATATTCGGATGCACTTGCAGTTCATAAAAGAATATCTTGTGCGCGCCCAGGAGGCGGATCAGCTCGATCCACTCGACGAGGCGCACTGATAAGTCTTCGTGCAGGAAATCCAGCCCCTTGACGCACACGGCGAAGTCCTTGCGTTCCTCCGGCGCGGCGGGGCGGTCGTTGTGCACGCGCAGGTTGTTGGTGGCGCGGTCGCAGGGGCTGGCCACGAGCGACACGGAGGCGGGCACCAGGTGGCGCACCTCGGCGGGCAGCACGCACGCCAGCAGGTACGGCTGCAGCACGCCGTCGCGGTAGTTGCCCCACTTGCTGTTCCACACGTACTTGTACTCGAGGTTGCGCACCACCACGGGCGCCTCGCGCTCTTCGAACCACAGCTGGCAGTGCGTGGCCAGCGTGGGCTTGATACGGTCGTGCACTGCAAGCACGCGCACGGCCGGCCCTATGCGCGACGCGTTGCGTGCGTCCATGTACGCTCCGTACAGATGGAACACCTCGCCCTTGGCGCGTAGGGTTTGCCAATACGTGTTGTGGAACTCGAGGTCGTATATCGAGGGGAAGGGTGCGCAGTCCTTCTTCTTGTAGAACTTGTTCTTGTCATCCTTGTGTCTGTGCCAGTAGGCGAGCGGCAGCGAGGGCAGGCGGCGTTCGGCGTCGGCGCGCAGCTCGTCCTCGGAGAGCACGCGCGTGTCGGTGGCGGGCAGCGGCCCCGAGGGAGCGGGCGGCGAGGCGGGCGCGGGCGTGGAGGCGGCCGGCTCGGACTGCAGCAGCAGGCGCGCTGGCGGGGCGGGGTGCGGCGCGGCCCGGCGCGCTGGCGGGTGCAGCCGCGGCAGTGCCAGCGCCACCAGCGCGCACCAGCACAGCAGCGCCGCCAGCCAGCGCGTGCGCGCCCGCCCCGCGCTCCACCGCGCGCACCACCCCCGCATTGCCTGGAACACCAACATACACACGTTACTAATTATTGTCTTACAGAATGAAAGCCACAGGTAGCATCGTTGTGAGTCGAAGTAATCTCTCTTCATTACATCGTATAAATTCTGATAGCGATAGATGAGAAATATTTCAGTTCAATTTCACTAATTTAATATATAGAATGTATGTTTAAATTGTGTTTATTTAAGAAACAAACACTTTTTATTTACAAACATTAATACATAATATATAAGTAACATAATACTAATATTACATGGCTTCTAAGTTGTGGATCAATCTGTGTTCATAAACCCAAGCTTCGCTACATCATCTCGTCAAACTACAGACGGTGTCATCTCCCATATCCCTTTTTGAAGCAATTACTTTCAATTTATCTTCACATTCCCTAAGATAAAATGCTTTAACTTAAATTTATAAGCTCGCTTAATTTATGAAAACGTTTACGTCTGTCCTCTGGCAGGTGACTGACATGAGCCATGATCATATCGAAAAGTTTCTAAAGAGATTATATTGTACATAAACATATGATGATAACTGTTATGCTAAATAACTGTTTAATTAAGGCAATTCTATCTTTTTTTGTTTAATATTAAATTAAAGTTAATAAACTAGCAACTGATTTTAGACGATGATTATAATAATTCTCAATTCAGAAATGTTATTTTACGAACCAGATGTGAGTAGTAGAGAGTTTACTTCTTTCTGTAGGTCTGTTCTGTTTCTTATAGTTTTTGTAGTAATAAGATTGTCATAATATTGCTTCGTATAATGGAGGAAATATGTTACGTTACGAGGAAACTGTTTACGGAATCATGCCGCCCAGACTTATTGATGCAAAAATGCAATATACGCAAACGTAGTCTTAATAAAGGGATAGCTATTTATTTTTTTCTTTTAATGATTATGGTTAATATAATTTTCATAAGTATATATGGACGATAAATAGGGCCGCTGCAGTCTCCAGACAGTATCCGGCCCAGCGCCCGCGCTGATGACTCACGAGAATAAATTATTGACTCTACTGTCGCCGTTGTACTGTTTCGTCAGTTCACTCTCTCGTTCGATAAATATTGATATATATATAATGGATAAATTATATTAAATACTAGCTGTGCCCCGCGGTTTTACCCACGTAGTATTTGATGTCATATAGCCTAAAGCCTTCCTCAACAAATGGACTATCTAACACTAAAACAATTTTTCAAATCGGACTAGTAGTAACTGAGATTAGCGCGTTCCACCAAACAAACAAACTCTTCAGCTTTATATTATTAGTATAGATAGAAGAACAGAAAACGATAAAATAATAAATAAGAACACACAGCCAACCTAAAGATTTAGCGTCTCAGAGACTAATCTAAATCTATCTACTAAAAAATCGTCGTTGTTAATACAATAGAAGCGATTATAATGTATTCTGCCGCAATCGATACAACGCTTTTGTAATCGCGCATTATGTTAATGTGTTATCTGAATGCTCTTAAAGTTACACCGCATGCTAACGAGGTGAGCTGGCGCCCGCTGCCGCCCGCTGCGCGTGCGTCGAGGGCTGGCGAAGAGTTACCACCGAGACCTACTGATCCTGAGACCTCCGCTCGCTTTCTAGTTTCGACAAGATTAGGTTAACGTTCACATTTGTTTAAAATATTATTTCGTTTTAATTTTGATGAATTTTAATTTTAAAAGCAGTATTATACTTGAGCTCCAGCCTATGCTTTTCTGTTTTGGATAGAGCTTTGAAGAAATAGCAAAACACGCTAGAACCGACGGAGTCGTCATACGAGTAGTCGGATAAAAATCCTGGCCTATGTGCCAATGCAGACTGTAACCTATATCTGTTACAAACAAGTTACTTACATACAGACTTCGATCAGCTGTTTATGCGTGAAAGATAAACAAACATACATTAATCCCCAAAAACTTACACGTTTATATTTTAAAGTAGGTTTCGTAGGGTGCATTTGACTATATCCGCTTTTGTTGATTTCCTGTCTCATTGTACCTAATTTATCCACAATATATTTTTTTTAACGCGAAGTAGGGCGCTAAATGGTTATGGCAATGTGGGTTATTGGCATTCTGTTGGGAACGTAATGAATAAATTAGCCGACGTGTCGCCGGTCAATCGAGAGTGACGTGGTCTGTATTGTGCGCCGCCGCCGCGCCGGCCGCCGCCCGCGAGGCCGACCCGCCTTTCAATAGCTTATTACAGAATGTGCACTCATGTATCTCCGCACACACACCATCTAAGGCTATAGTTTCTTATTTTCCCGTGAGATTTGAAAAACATTTGCGCGATTTTATATTCATCACAACTAAGAGAGCCACAAACTAGACAAGTCTTGTGAAATTCTCCACTAACCCTGCCCCTATATTTTACTTTTAGATAATTTTGTTTAAACTTTTTTAAAAGCATTAGTTAGAACCCTCAAATAATGCTCAATATTGCCTGTAAAGTCAAATTTGACAACTTATAATGAAAAAAAAGGGACACACAGGTATATATCGTTCCTATTCAGTTTATAAAATATCTTCTAAATTGGTCCAATAGTTCTGCTCGTGTCCTTATCGAGCGCGAGCGCTTGGAGAGTGACACTTTCAATATCTAACATTCAAAAGTGACCCGCGGCCGCATTTCCTCTTAATAACTTATGAAACGGAAATTAATCAACCTTGAATGCATACAGTCGGAGCCGAGAGCGCGGTGTGCGGGAGGCCTGCGGAACCAGCTGCGCTCGGGGATCGATGCACATTTATGATGATGTTTATAATCTTGACTTAATTTTAGCGATTATACAATACTAGCTGCGCCCCGCGGTTTCATCCGCGTAAGCCGTATCCCGTAGGAATATCGGGATAAAAAGTTGCCTATATGTTATTCCACTTGTCTAGCTGTCTACGTATGAAATTTCATTGCAATCGGTTCAGTAGTTTCTGCGTGAAAGAGCAACATACACATCCTTAAAAACTTTCGCATTTATAATATAAGTAGGATTTATCATTTTGACCTACTAAACCACAAGTGATTTGTCGATATATTTAAATCCTTATTAAAGTATTAAAATTTATAATAGACTTGTAAATTTTTTTGCCTCCCGAAGGTTAGCAACTAGCGGCACGATGAGTATGATATTTTCGGAAATAAAGACTAATAAATAAAGCAATAAATAAGCTTCGTCACGTTAGACGGAGGATAGTTACTGTAATAGAATTAACCGATGTGCTTTGTCCTTAGTTGCAGTCCAAGCGAATCGGTCACGGCCGAGGAAGTACGGACGGTAAAATGTTGAATATCATTTCCGAAACTATTCACGTTAATACCTAACTAAAGACAATTGCATAAACTATAAATTCGTTCGCACCGAGGCTGGTCCGCCTCGTGTACGCCATTAGAGGCCTGTGCAAATGCGTCCGCGTGATGCGCATTCGCAAGTTTGTTTTTTGTATCGCGGAGAGAACCTTCCCGCTCCGGCGCCGCGGCCGTCGCTCTATCTGCGTCGCGATCAAAGGTTTCGCCGGCTGACTATTTGTAGCACGTTTCTATTGTTTTGACCGTACTTTGATTTCATTGTAACCTGATTGAATATTGTTGTAATTCATACAGTAGAATTGCATTTTCAATTCTAGAATGACACGGCACAAGGTTTGACGCCTTTTTCCTGTTCATCGTGATTTATTGACATTTCGTGCACAATTTATTTTTCTTTGTTATCACTTAGACGTTCTGCAACATTATAAATATCAATGTTATTGTGGCTGGTGATAACAGTGTTTCCAAGCTCGTGAATGATTATATCATGATGCGCAGAGTTGAGAATCAGAGAATGATTTTGCAAATTTTGTAGTTTGCTTCGCATTTATTACATTGTCGTTACAAAATAAATGTGGGTGCATTGTTTTCCGCATCGATGTCAATGATATCTCACATGTTATAACTAGTACGTGATAAATGACGATCCTTGAGAACGACGTGACCTGAGGCTTCAAGGGGCAAGTGGCAGTGGCTCGGGCTCGGGCTCGGGCCGTCAGCGTTTATAATCACGTCTATTCGAAATTCTTTATTTAGCCCGCTGAGCTCTTATTAATTATCGGTGTATTTGCAAAAGGTAGTAGATAATCATATGGTTACTATTAGAGAATATTAAGTGCATTGAAGAGAACACACTTGGTACACATTTATATGGATAATACTTCGGCATTTTATTTGTGTAAACTTAATCTATATAATATCGTGTCTATATAAAACTTTGAAGCAACACTTAAATATTTTAAAGACATCATGAATTCTTTAAAAATATTTGTAGTGGTATTTGAGTTGAACACGAAATGTCGGAACCTTGAACGACCCCATTAACTCGTTCATCTCATGTAGCGGCCGCGGCGTGACCACAAGTCGTGAGACTCACTTCGCTGACATCACGCCAGGACGAGGAATACCGCACAAGGAAATAAACATGACGACACGATGATTCGATTCTTAGCTTCTCCAACAGCTCCTGCTATGTTTATAAATTCTGGGAAGTCTTGCATATATTTTAATAGATTTATTCAAATTATTTATAATGCTGAAGCGAATCAATTATTAATACTTTTTATTTTGTTGAGGCAGTGAGTATAACTTTGAATGAGTGCGCGTTGGCGCGCGTGTGTGTTTGTCGTCTCAATAGCTTGTGACGTGATGACATTATGACGAAAGTTTCACTTTCATTAAGCTAATCGAATTCGACATTGTAACTCCGATAATATTTTTTTCTATTTCAGCGGTTTATTTGTTTTAAACTCTAGATTTTCTTACTTTATTTCTATTTAGGTAGGTACTTAATTGCGAAATTGTCAAAATCCATTCCGTTTTATCTATCTCTACAAAAAGGATACATTTAAATTCCTTTTAGTCTAAATTCTTGGCTCGCACGAATAGCACAGTAACACTAAGTGAATACGACCGCAGTATTGCCATCGACTGACGTTGAATTTGGCTGACATTCGCATTTTTACATTTTTGTAAATAGCTGACGTCATGACCTTAATAAAACTTATGAGTAAACTACGTCAAGCAGTCAATTGAACTGAACAACAAAAAATATAATGGATCACACTAGATATATTATTAACTGTTGTGTGTTTTGTATAGACTCAACTCAACTAATTATCTAACTAATTAATTGTGGAAACCATCTGTTTAATCATTCCTGTTGAACATATGACTTCATTTGTGAAAAGCAACACATAGATCACGTTTATGAAGTCAGTAGACGCTCGTCCCGGCGCCGCTCGGATATCAAGATTCCTGTTTTATCCCAAGGGGGCAATTAATCAGTATAAAAATTATGCTATCACCCAAGTCAGCTCATACCATGTCAATTTCATCAAACGTGATTGACGGATGAACATCCAAACAAACAAACTTCCACGTTTACTATATTACTGTGATGTGATACAGTGTGATAACATACAGTATATTTCGTATAATTTAAATGTAATTAATGCAATTACTAAAAACCGCACCTAACTGCTTTGGCTAACAAAACCGCAGGACACAACTCGTTTTATAATAGATAATAGAAAAGAAAAAGTTATATTTGTACGATATCAAGACTGCCGCGGCCCGCAACGATTTGCGCAGACTCACACAATCCTTAGAGAGTCATTGAGTACACAGCCACTTCCTGTCGGCTAATGATGGTCTCGGCTCAGCTGTATAATATAATATGAATACGTATTCACATATCATGGCTTTAAGATAGTTCACGACGCGAGCGCTTTGCACCCACTGCACTACATCCCCACATATTATACGTAAAACATATTAGGAAGCGAGTTATCCGTAAAAGTACTATGAGTCATCATTAGCCAGTGTAACTCTAAACCGTTGAAATGTGACAGCAACGTGGATGCGTGCTGCAGACGCGTGCATCTCGCCCACGTGCCAGCGACGTCTTAAGCGATCCGAAGCAATTACGTTTGAAGTTTCAAACTGAATAGCGAAATAAAATAAAAGAATTTTAGCGCATTAAGAGTGCATCTGTCAGGATTGAAGTGACAAGTCTGCGAGAAGCCGCAATAAATTGCCGGTTGGCGGTGCTCCAACGGCGCTGGCTGCCCCAGCTATGCCGGCTGCAGAGGGCGGCGGGCATCACTCAGTTACCGCTCAATTAATAAACAAACAGTAGAACAAAATTGCTCTTGCATCTTTATCACCTCTATAGACTATGCCACGAGCTTTGTGTATTTTAATTATATTTAATTTTGAACTGTAAATCTGCTTCTCGTATTATGACAGTTGGACATGGCATTTGTATATTCAAATATTTTTTTTAGTATAAAAAATACAATCTGAAGCGTTTTAACAACGTCTTATGCTTCTATAATAATAATGAAAAATCTTAAGCCGCAAATTCCTAACGAGAAATCAAATTGTATATTTCAAACTAATGAATTTTCAGAGCTATTCATCTGACGCGCATTGTATTGTCGTTGTCATTTAATTATTCAATTTTCCTTTTTATTCAATCGCGTGTTTTACTCATACAATAACTAGCGAGATTCTCACAATATCCACGTAACGCTGGATGCTAATAAATAAGTGATGTTAATACATCGGTCCCATTATGTCAAGAGGTCGGCTAGCAGTGCTGAGTGCGGCCGCCCCGCGCCGACTGCGCTCGCCTGGCGACATGCAACGTTGCAATTTGCATCAATTTGTCGAAACATTAAAACTCATTTTTGAAGTTACAGCACTTAGTGTAGATAAGGATCTACAAACTTCAAATTTAACTTAACCTCAAATGTAGGTTACCCTTTGTTGCAGATGGTAAGAAAACTTAAAAAATCTTGTATTAATATACAAAGAGCTTTGGAGGGTTTGAGTCTAAAGAGCACTGGGAGTGCAAGACGTCCTGCAGCTGCATTGTGCGGGTCACGCAGCTCACAAGTACCACAATGTGCGAGGGGGACCGGTTTTCAGCGCGCTTCCGTCTTTGGTTAGAAAACGGAAAGATTTCTACTCGCTCAATAGCAATGTTAGCTTTCTTTTGAAGCAAATAAAGAATTTACCCTACTGTCTACTGTCTAATCACGCTACGCTGTGTCACATATACGAACCACAGACATTAGTCGTTTTAAATGAAATGTGTGACGTCACTATTCGTTTTTAAAAACTATCGTTGTAAATTTAAGAGTAAATAAGATACCGTTCTAAGTGGAGGGGCCACTGAACTGTATTCTAATAATATTGTGACGGCAAACAAAGTTGTTTGGTTTGTGTGACGTTTCAAGTTCCCTGAATGATCAAAGATATTAGATTCAAGAATAAAGTATAAATGTACAACTTTTGTGTAGGTTATATTGCACAAAAGTTGTAGGTTCATGTTCACGGATTACAAATGTAAGAAAACGAAATGTTACCGTTACCAATGATAGCCATTGAATCGATGACAACAAATCGTCAGTACAGTACAATAAATCTATTCGGCCAGACATAATCTTTGTTAGCACTAACAGCTAAATGTGCTGTGGCAATCGGTGACAAGACGTTTGTTGTTGCGGCAGATCACTTTGTCTACGGATGATTAGAATAAGCATTTTTTTAGAAAAGACGTGCACGAACGTGGCGTTCCGTGGTGAGATGCGGCGATTGGAAATACTAATCACTCGCTAATGCAGTGAAATTCTAGCATTAGCAGCCGGCGAGTTCGGCGCGCGGCAGCACAGCAACGTGGCAGCAATGCCACTCCGCGAAAATGAAAGTCTTATTACCGAACATGTAACATATTAAATTGCATTATAGAGAACATTCGATGCGAGTCGCGACCGATCCGCGCCGCCGTATACAAAGTGACTGCAATATCTGAAGACCCATAATTAAATGTTATTTTTCAAATTGCTCCCAGCTAATGCAGTTTTGCGTTTTGTTTTGTACACTTTAATGATTTTGAATTGATGCTCTTGAAAATAAAATGCGTTTGAGCGGAACATTCCGCTGTGCACTCAAGTTCCAGTTAATGTTTGCGAGGTTTTCATTTGTGACTTTAACAAGAGCACGTAAGCAATGAGGTAACCGCAAACCTGCATTTGCAAAGATTTACTTTGGCTGCAAAATAATCTTCACGACATGGCGTCGGATAGCGCTGAATCTTAAATAAGATAAATTTGAAGATAGAAATAAAAAGGTGAGTTCATTGACCTGATTGAACAGATTCAACACTAACCTGTTGCATATCGCTTCCCAGCAGCCATTGGAATATCTTATAATGAACTTACTTAATGTTGTCATATTTTTGCATTCTCTGTTCAGCTTACAACATTTTGAAGTGTTCTTGTTGTAGTCATTTTTATATGGGTACGAATACTTGAATCATTTATGATTTAGAAGTTATGTCATATTAATAAAATTAATAAACCTGTTTTTATATTCTAGCTTAAAGTAATTAAGCGTAATGCGAACGAATGGGCGTTCACCCGTGGTTGCTTCGATTTGGGACAACAGTTAATGGCTGTAATGAATCGGCCGATGAATGGCGCAGGCGCACCGGTCCACTGCGCTGCAGAGATGAGGCGGAATCAGGTCACTACTGACCAATCTGTTTAGACACATCCAACAACGAACAACCATACTGCTTCAACAGAAATTATCACCATTTTTTTGCTAATTAATCAAGGGACTTTGTCGCTTAGCGACCACGTCGTCCCGTAAATTCCATTAAACACATTCCATCAGTATATGCTGCACATCTTCCACAATACCACAGTCATTAGACATTGGGGAATCTGCTTTCTGCGTTCAATGAGCAAACTTATTTGTTGGAATGTGTCCTGAACGATCACCAAATTAATTTTAACGCACGTCTTGTCTTTCGTAGAAATGTAATTGAACGAAAATATTAATAACAAAACCAAAGCAAGTAGGCCTTTATATCGCTGATGTAACGTTGGCGGGTATATGAATAATAAGCTAACGCCTAAACTTACCGACGGTATTTTACGTATTAAACAAGGCCAAGTATGTTTACGGGAAACCTTGACAGAGAAGTAATTATAACAGTAAATTACTTCGTAAATAATTTAATGTAATTCGAAGCGAATTAGCGTGAAATTTATATAGAAGTAGATACAGCTGCGTATTGTTTAGCGAGTGATTGCAGGCGAATATTATCAACACAATATGGCATTGTTTCACTTTTATCATTCATATCAGATAAACGTACTAACTAATTTCACGAGGAAAATTATTGTGTCAAGTTGGATAAGTTTCCATTGAATAATATATAGATGTACATTTAGTTATTACAGCAGCTGCCGCAGCGGTGGAATAAATGCGTCACTGAATCTGGTCGCGTCATGGTAAACACCGTTTCGTTGTAATTTCGCATTCATTATTTTTGGGTAGGTAAGAACAATCTTAAATTAATATTGTAACAGAAATTTGAGATAGTGAAGAGATTTTATATTACTATGTCAAATTTAGGAATAGCTAAACTTTATAATTTTAAATGTTTAGATTTAGGGTTTAGGAGTATCAACTACACATATACACTTTTTTTTTCAATTTGTTTATTCTGAATAAAATCATTTTCATACTGAGAGAATTTCGGCATTGAATTAAGGGGTTGAGAAATCAACATTTTTATGATAAATCGAAATGTCTTTTGATGACCAACAAAAATGATATATTGATGATATTGTAGTGAACCACCTAAATACCACTAAAGCAGACATTTACGGATTTACTATACGGTAACATTACGAGTGTGGATGAAGTAGTAATGAGTAAGATAAGCTCAGCTTAAATAATATTGCGTCGCGCGCCGCAACTCTACCAGTACTCGCTCTTGGCAGACAATTGAGAATATTAATGCTCTTGAGCAATTGCAAGTTTAAAACACTCGATCATCGTACAGCTTTCACGTCCATTGCCCACTCAGCAGCCGATGAATATTGGTAATTGTGCGAGCAATGTGCAATGTACTCGCACTCGCAATTAACGACACAAGCACGTGGAGCTGCGCCAAGTGGGCCAAGCGCGTCATCGCCAATGATACACTAACCCAATTTTCCTCAAAATGCATCGTCAACGGCCGATCTAATAACCACACTTTACTGTATATAATATCGCAACGGGTTGTTTTCAACTGTTTATAATTGCAAGAATTGTAGTCGTCCGACAATCTCTACCAATCACGAAACATGCACGTTTCATCTCATCACTTTGCGCATGACTTGATGATATTGAAAGCTATTCTGTTTTGAGACAAGTGACGAAATATTGAATATGTAATTGTTGTTAACATGGTTCTGTTGTAGCTTTAATTCAAATGGGAATTAATTAATTTTACTAGCAATGACATTGATAATTGAAATGAAATTAAGCTTGGTGCAGGTCGGGAAACAGGCGCTACTGCGCCTGTCTCGTGTGACGTTACCTGTAACGAAATTAATGTTGCATCTAATTGCATTTCATATTCATTAATCTCTACTCTGCAAACTTACTAATATTTATATATGTGTAGGGACACACTAACAGTTTAATTCAATTCGGACACAAAAGAAACGAAGTACATTATTGTATTTTGTGTATATATACTGTTTGGAATATTTTTTATTTTATATTTAATTTTCATACAGAATAAAATATTGCATTTAATTGATACAAAAATCATGTAGAGCACAAGTAGCGCGGCATAACTGGTCTGCCTCTATTTGGATTAAACGTGTTTAAAAACTAGTACACCTGTTTTAATTCCTGTTTTCGGAAAAAAGTATACGATCCACGCGACGATAACAAAGCCCACTTGCTTTTACAATAATAATATTATGTAGTGATTGTTTGCTTGTGACGTCACACAGCGAACAAGAGCACGCGGTCGCACTTAGGTTACGTGACGCAGTTGTTTAATTCGTCAGTGATGTCTTCATATTTCCGTAGTGTAATTTCAACTGGCATAATATACCGATAACGCACCGAACGAGTATCGGCAACTTCCGCGACAATTTGTTTTTAAAACAGTAACTTTTGCTGCCTACGCTAGTCATTAATTACATGTATTTTTTGATTCTTGCTATTTGATACACATTTCCGCCATCAGTTTTACATAATAAACCTGAGTTATATGCAGCGGCCAGCGTCATGTTTAATCGTTCGTATGAGCTGAATGGTTTTACATAACAAAGCTTTTAATAAAGTGGGGTTGGAGTCAATAGCAAATGCATTAGTTTGTGTTTGTTTGTTCCTTAGCTGTGGAATTTCGTCCGTTTATGTGCTTTGAGCTGTTTGAGAAAATAGCGTTTGAATAATGTCTTTCCCTTACAAATTTACAGAAAAGCATTATTCTAGACAAAAGTAATTCGATAGACATACACAATCGTTCAGTCAAGCGTAAAGTCGTTAATGAATTGAAGCTGTCGCTTCAACCAACTGCACATTGAGCACATATTGAAATTGAAACACGTGTCCCGAGTGTGGGGAGTCGGGAAGAGGTTGTTAGGCTATTTATAGCGCGTGCTGTACTGCGTGCTGCGAACGGTGAAGGTCTTCACTTAGTACCGGTACCGGCCGATGGATGAGGGTTTGTGAGATGTCGAAGGAACATGCCTTTGTGTAAAATCATTGAATATAAATGAGTTGAAGCGTCGTAACAGGTGCGCTATGTGGATATTCAAAAAGGGATAAGGAAAGATAAGAAATAGTAACACGACTACAATATCAGTTTATAAACTAATTCCAACCTGAGTCATTTTCTTGTGTACGTCAACGACAGGGGATTACCCGTTCACTGCATAAAACAATCCGTGTTTGTTTACCTGAAATAAAACAAAAAGTAAATTAATAATGATTAAATAGATATTTATTTCCCCTTAATTTTTTTCTATACGCTTTTGTTATGAGACTCTGGCCTTTTTATGTATAATAAAAAAATGTTGGACAATCTCCAAAGAAAACAGGTTGTAAACCGCAGTTAAATGAACATACTGCTATCAAAACTAAACTGAGTGTATCTAGAACGATACAATCGAAAGTTTCTAAAAACCCGTTCGTAACATTGATGTGGCAAGGATAATTAAAAATTGATATCGAGTCTGTTTGGGGAAAGACAAACGCGCGCGGAGTTGTGAGCGGGTCTACACTTTACAGCGCACTTTGGGAAAGGTGCAATACTGCATTACATTTCATAATGGCTCAGTATCGCCTAACGTTACGATCTGTTCACGCGAAGCGGGTCGCAGCGCCGCGCTTGTGCAAGGCGGGACCCTCGCCGGCGTCTCCGCTTTCCCGCAGCTCTCGCTCGTGCCTCATTGTGCCCTTCATCTTGTTCAACTTGCAAACTGTTACATCATGTAGTTACCCTAATTACTTCATAATTTCATCGTTCGCTGATATATCCGCCTTTATAATGAGCTATAACGATATACTCCATAATAATTAAACATATCTCATGAGAATTTGATTTCATAAAAATTAAACGATATCAAAGTGTTCGGCTATAGATAATAATGACTCGCTATCGAAGGCAATAGCTAATTAGTTTATTAATAGTTGACATTGAGATATCTCAAACAAGCAGGTAAACATTTTGGAATCCACACGATGTTCAAATATTAATTATAAAATGCAAATTACCAAACAAAAAACGAGCCGATGTAACATTAAACAAAAAGTGTATCGCATAAAACGGTCATAAATTTCGATTTATGTTATCGATATAAGCTGTCGATCACGCTAGTTACATAATCAGAGCCGCTTACATATTTTGGAAGTCAAGGTCTCGACAATGGTCTCCAACCTCACCTACTAGTCACTTCCTGAGACGTGAGCTTGGCCCGAGCCGGTACAGTTAGGCGCCGCGGGGGACTCGCGGTGCCGGCGGGGGACGGGGGA
>NC_052103.1:30636-73851 GCF_012273895.1 Zerene cesonia
TATATATTCTATTACTTGAATAACCTAGATGAGCGCGAATACCGCCAATTAAAGATGAAGCAACGCTCTACTTGTCATCATCTGCGTCCGCCTCACGCAGGCCGCAGCTTATCTTGTTAGAGTTTAGACAGGCTATGAAATCACTTCCAACAACTAAGATAATCAATGTTGTTAGAATATCTGGGCCGCCCGCAGTACACTTGTGGCAAAACTTTATTAGTGAACATGCCTGAGTCTATAATGCTATCTAGAGGCGTTCATCATCTTGTTAGTTATTAGTTAATGTTAAGATCCCGGCAGTCGCTGCAAAGCTTAGTCAGCGAGAACACAGATTACCGAGATTATTTTAGGAGCAAATATTTACAATGTACACACAGCACATCAATCTCAGCCGGGGATAGCGAACTCAGAATTATGTTAGTGGGTTAGTTAACGAAACAAACAAGCTCGTATTATTTATTACTCTACAGTTTGTCACGACACAATAAATGTCATAACGAAGCGTGCTAAAATTTGACAAACTTAAGCAGAATGTATTCGACCTCGAGTTCAATCGATTTAAGCTTATTTATATGCGATTAGATCACCGAATGTAACAATTGCATCACTGCAATCGGTCCGTAACACAAGATTGGTCATTGCGATACAAAAATAAAAGTAAGAGGGTGTAGAGCGAGCCGCGAGCCGCGAGCGGCCCGGGCCGGCTCCTTGCTCCGGTTTCGCCACACCAGCGCGCCCTGTGCGCTCGGCCCTCACCACTCTCTCGATACCGCTCCCGTACTGAATCTGAATTTGTAGTAGTACAGCCTAGCGAGTGGGCATTTGTACAAATTTAACATTTGCAGAAAATATGTTTACTTTGTACTTATCGTCAAGCTGATTTTAAATCCAGCTTCCACAATAAGAACATACCAGTCTCTGTAGCAATTGTGATCAGTGTCGAAAATTAGTTTACACAAGTGCGTGATTTACATTATGTAAATTCATTTCGCAAACCACGCGTTAGCTGTTGATTATGATTTTTACACGCTTCTACTTTACAAATCCACACTAAAATGTGCCCAATTTGTATAATGTTTTATTTCAATCTCATTCCGATTGGACACGATCACGTTTATCAACGAGGATATTATAGATTGTGAATCGAGGTAATATTTCACATATTTTAATGAATGCAAAGATTTATTGGGTCGTAACTTAGCTGATGATCGCGGAAGGAGGACGACATTTTGAAAAGTCAATCAGAATCAGCGACGCGATATAATTCGAGGTGCATAATGAGCGCATATGTCGTCGTTACCTCGCCTAAAGGTTGGTCACTTTACTAGCATTCACGAATTCATCTCATGTATAAGGTCGTCTCTGTTTTTCGTATTTAATTAGAACACCAGAACCTGTCCACGCTAATAAATCAAATCCGTAACAATAATATAAAGACCATGAGTTTGTTTGTTTGTTTGTTTGTATGAACGCGCTTATCTCAGGAACTACAGGACTGATTTTAATTTTCTATGACCATTGAATATTGTCGTGATCCTTATATATCGTAACGTATCAGGTCATGAACAACTAGCGAAGCCGTGGTGGACCGCTAGTGAATGAATAACCAGATACAATTATTGTTAGTTAGGTTGAGTATAATTACCAAAAATATTATATTCTACTAACATATCTCGATGTGTGCACTATGAAGCAGTGGCACATTAGGACACAAGTCTAAAGCTTATAGATATTTTGCTGCCAAACGAGCAGCGCCGCGACCTCGCGGGCGCGGACCGACCGACCTTCAACCTTTATCTCAATATCATTCTGGATCACTTACATCTAATTAGTAGCACATTTACATATATTCAAATTTAATGTGGACCATAAAATAATGCACGAATTAAGAAAGAATAAGGTAAACACATTAATGAATTAGCATCGCTCCATATATTGCAACATTTGTAACAAATAACAACGCAACATGATTTTATCAAAGAGATAAGTGCTGGCTGGCGTCACGACTCGCAATTCACGAAAGACCCGATTTATTGGAAAGGCATAATGAACAATTCTCGTAAACATTCGTCGGATAATATCTGTGATAAGGATTATCATCATGTTTCCGTTTTTAAAGATGCTAAATATGTAATTTTCTGCGATAAAATAGCTTAAATACGCAGTCTTTGAAAAAGTACCGTATAGGTACATTTATACATATATATAACTACCGTACTTTACGTACGACCATTGTGAATATTTCAATACCGCGCTTTTGAATCGGCATTATATTATTTAAGTAACAACAATTAGGTCGCTGGTTAAGTAAGCGATAAAGTATTGCGAAACATATAATAATCTCAATCTAAAATTATTACTATCACTCAGCGAAGGTGTTTCGTTTGAAATCGTTTTATATTGAATCTCACACAATACAAAATGTATTCTCGCTGCATTTCTAAACCGTAAAAGCTAAATGGCAGTGGTAATACGTAAGGCCACGACACGTCACCGCTCACGAACTCGCTCGCATTTGTATAAGATAGCAAATAAGTAGCAAGGTATTAATGACATAACATAGTAGCGACTTTGCGTAGACTTAACGTGTACATTGACGATTTAACGATGACGCAACATTAAAGCGTTCTCACGTAGAAAGCAATGTATACCGTGTGGAAGTTAAAGACAGTCTCAGGAAGTGCTTCAATGTTCGAGGGTAAAAGCTCTGACTGCATATTTGTGCGCGACCGCGACTTGACCGTGAAGCTGCGACTAACACTCGCCCCGTCCCTCCCCCCCCCGCAGCCCCGCCGCCCCCGCAGCCCCCGAGCCGCAAGTTGAAGCCGGTTAAACTTTTATTTTTCTTTTGACTGGTTATTAGAATCGTCTCAGTCAACTCGATACACACCCAATGCCGATACTCCGATACCTCTGACGCAGGCATGAGTTAATTTTTTGTTGACGATCGAGATTCAAGTTACTCATTTGTTATTTATTGATCCACTTTTTGCGCCTGTTCATGTGCTTGGGTATTTTCTGAGAAGATACCTGAATGAGTCGAGATTGTTATAAGTGCTTTAAATAAGCAGAAAAATCATGCGCAATGTTATAACACTGATAATAATTTCTGATGAACGAAATATCCGAAAATTTCATGACGAACTTCCTTAATGTTGTCAAAATTGCCTGATGACAGTGATTCGGACAAAGGTCGAAAAATAATGTCCAGTAAGGTCGGTCGCCAGCCATTTGGCAGTGGTAGAGGGCAATAGCGAGCGGTGGGACAAGGAGGACTCAGAGCAAGGGCAGGCGGCAGGACGTCCGCGCGCCCGCCACTCTTCCGCCTTATCGGGAGCGCGCCTCGAATCGCTAATGGCGCGTTTGACATACGCAATAACTTCGTGATTTATACGCCTTCCCTCCTTCACCCGATGTTAGTATTCAGCACTTCAAATTGCTTCTGGCCAACAACTCATAAATTATCGGATAGTTCCACTTAACAATGATGAATATATGCGTTGTTGATACTAATGCCGTAAGATAACGGCAAAACTAAATAATAGGATACTCTAAAATGAATCAGGTTGTAAACGTTTCAGGACGAATAACAAATGTAATAATGTATAAACCAAAACCCATTCTTAAAGCAGTACACATGTTGTTATGCAAAATTATTATTCCCAACTTATAATCTGACAAAATTCATACAAGCGAAAGTATTAAATTACAATATAGACAAAACAGATGTTATTATCACGAATGTATTTTTCAGTTCCATAACTGTTGTAGTAATGAAATTGTCGTCGAAACTAAGTAACCTTCAGCGAGTGAACCAAAAGCTTGTTGCTTGGAAGCGGCAGAGACAACAATGCGTCACGTGATGATGGTAACCGCGGCGCGAGGCGAGCGGCGAGCGAAAACTTTCTTGTTTGTCCTCCGCGGAATCGTCGCTAAATCTTCAATATACAGTCTCATTGTAACCAAACGACGTTATGTAAGGAACAGATCGCGCACCCGCTAGAGGAGCAATTAACGGTCATACGCGTGTCGTTTACATAATTAAACAGTTAAATTGAGCCGAGCGCCGGCTGGCGTGTAGTTACGTCTAGAGGAAGGTAGTGTTTACACTTTCACGTCTTTATATCAAACAATTATATGTGGAATGTAGAATATTTTGCATTGATATCTATGGTACAATGCTTTTGTTTCGCTTGCTCTCTAACCTATGAGCCAATACTTTTGCTTTTCGACCGATTTCAAAAAAGGAGGAGCTTATCAATTCGACTGTATATTGATTCGATTCGATTGTATTTGTCACCTCATAACTTTTTACTGGCTGATCTGGTGCCTCCTATGGTTTGCCATGGAAATTTTGTTCTAGTTCTGACAATTTGAATTATGTTATTTCATCAGGCCGACAATTTTCGATTTGTTCATCGGTCATGAAAGTACTTATCAAGTTAAGTATCTAAGAGGCGTATAAGAGAAACAACTTATAATTTGATTTTAAAAATGAGCAAAAGTAATAGACGTACTATTATGCACCATCACATATAATCATTAATTTTTAATGTTGATTTTTCAATAATGTAGAAAGGTGGCACTTCATCGTTTTATTTAAGGTTACCAGCAGCTGCGATCTAGTTTAATGTTTTTTTATTAAATAATAATTACCAATTATGAATCACAGAAGATGTCAAATACGAGATTAATTATTTAAAAAACATTGAAAACAGTCGTACGATAAGATAAGATTAGCTAATGCTAGTTTGTCCGTCGTTATCTTATCGTAGAATCTATTAATTTACATGTTTTCGATGTACCTGTACTGTATAAGGTAATTTCTAGATGTGATGCTAATTGCGACCAATATTTGTCACAGAATGCCTTATTAGTTGTTATGTTAGTTGATGTAAATATTTGTTTTTCAACGATCTTCAAAAAATGAGGAGGTTCTCAAGTCGACTGTGTCTTTTTGTGTTTGTTACCTGTGTACTTTTTGTATTTGCGCTTACATTTCAGTTTGGTCTATAATCTAATCGATGGTACTATCATTGCTCAGATTAAAAGAATATTTCCGTCTTAATGGGTAACAAAAATAAAAATATATATATTTAAATTAACATTTAGAAATTAAAAACTTTTTAGACTCAACCCGTGACCACGCTCGCTGTACAGTGTTCGAAACGTCGGGTTAATAATATAATGACTAAATCGCGTTTAAAATCCGTTAAAAAGTTTTTAATTTCTAATACTCGCGTAAAATCAAACACAAGAAAGTATTAAATTACCATTTTCGCGTGTAAATATTAAAGATTTTACATTTAAAATGTCTACATTATTTTACATAAAGATAAATTTAGCGTTTAATTAAATGCCGACGAAATACCCGATATCTCAGCTTGAGTAGGCAAGTAGCGCTGCGCGGCGCACGCGCCACTAGCTACACTGAAGCTCATATTTCACACAGCGCAATTGATGCGAGCTGTTCGGATATGTCGAAGTTTCCAGATTATAACTTTATTATGAACCTACTGTTACAGTTTTGAAAGATATGATTTTTACATTGAAATGGCTATAAATTCAGTCGATATAAGATTAATTACAGTATTATATTATCTGTTCCAAAACTAAGTTTTTCGCAAATTCTGAAAAGTAAAGCATACTTATATATATAATCGTCAGTCGGGAGACATATTTATATTATTTTATGTGACCGTTATAGTCTAGGGCTAACAGGTAATATAGATAACATATCTACGAACAAATTGTTTTGATAATCCGATACACATATTATGAATATGTAGTGGTGCGGCGAAGGATGTATCGCGCTATGCTAACGAAACACGCTGAGATCGTGATACAAATAATTATTGAGCAAATAACCCTTATACGAATCTGAAAGTAGTATATTTTGGCTTTTTAATACACACTAACGACGTAATTTATAAATTATATCAACGCGGCGTTTTGTGTGAATTGTCCCGATAAAAACAATGACGAGTTTATAACGTTAGCACAGCCAGTAGACTTGATGCCGAAACAACACCTCAGTCAAACAAACAGTTTCCGACGAGATTGTGTTATCATTTATTTGTTCCGACTCACCGATTTGCTGTTTACGGATCGTAATCTTAAACCAAATAAGAAAATAATCATAAAACAATAAAAAACCACGCGTGGTTAAAAAATATCTCACTATGCTTTAATGCGCATTTTAGCTTACGTTGTTATATCATAAACATTATCACGTGTTAAGATCGAATAGGGCATAACTAAAAAATGTAGAATATTCGTTACTAATAGGTTTATAAGGCAGACATTTAAAAACTATTTTCAATTTATAGTTCGCCTTTGTGAAGACTACTTATACTAATTATGCAAATAGACATAGAAAAAACATTTATGCATTTCTATTAAAATATTAAAGAAAATATCACAGTAACGCGGAAATACGAGTATATCACTTTCATGTTACATTTAAACTAATAATATTATGTATGAAATGACGATTTTTAAGGAAATCCGTAAATAATTTATTAAAACGATTTCTATTGCACAACTGTACTTGATTTTTTTTTACAAACAATATAATTTGAAATTCACGATTCAGAGAATAAATTAGGACTAAAGAATTAACATATTATGATGATTGATATCTGGTTGTTTTTTAAAATCTATACTAATATTATAAAGCTGAAGAGTTTGTTCGTTTGTTTGTTTGAACGCACTATTATCAGGAACTACTGGTCCGATTTGATAAATTATTTTAATGTTAGATAGCCCATTTATTGAGGAAGGCTATAAGCTATATATGTACCACGGGCGAAGCCGGGGCGGACCGCTAGTTTCTAATAAAATTAGTTGATATATTATTAAGAATCCGGAATCGCAATTGTCATGATTACTAGAAAATGTTGAACTTTAAATTTTAGTTTAAACAAACGAAATTCATAATAACACTTTAAAACTTGAAAGAAAGCCACAACACAAAGCTCGTCATTCTAAACAAACACAACTCGAAACGTTCTTACATGAAAAGGGCTGCTTAACATATCACTACTGAACGTCAGTGTCACTGTCACAAATGTCTACAGTCTAGTGTCTGGTGTCAGGTATCTAGTGAGGCTTTCGAGGTGTCAGCACTGAGCGCGTCGTGGCGCGCGCGTGGCGTTCGGGCGCGGACTGGCGCTGCCACACGTCGCCCGTCGGCCTGCACTATCACCGCTTATCCTGATCTGATAACGACTACAACACCGCCGCTTTAGATCACACTATCGATTGATGACCATTAATTAAGTTTTTGCGACGAGCCCACGGTGGGCTAGCTATTGTCACGTACAAGGATATTCATTCATTTTAGCAAGAGGATTAAAAAATCTCAGCATTTGAAGCGTTATCAGCACAGGATGTGTAGATTGCGTTGGCGACGTTTGAAATTATCTAGATATTTATCACAAATATTTTAATAGTGATATTAAGAGCTAAAACAAGGTATCAGATGCATTTCAAGACAGAGTAAAAGTTACAAGAATAGTGGCTTTGGATTTCATTGAATTAGGAACGAGTACATAAAA
Organism: Zerene cesonia; assembly: GCF_012273895.1. Lineage (NCBI taxonomy): Eukaryota > Metazoa > Arthropoda > Insecta > Lepidoptera > Pieridae > Zerene > Zerene cesonia. The sequence continues at coordinate 38,196 of NC_052103.1, forward strand.
GTAGGCAGTAAGTCGGTGAGAGGTCCCGGAAGATTGGCACGAAGCCGGTCGTCGACCCGCGAGCTAGACTAGGGCCTGCTAAAGGTCACACAGGATCAGAGAAAGTACGGAACTAGTCGCGGGGCTTCGTGAAACGCAAATTGATATAATATTGGTGGGAAGTTCAAACGATAAACTAACGGTAATGACTCAGGCGTGGGACACGACGGTCGACGCCAAGTCTGAGAGATTTGGATGAAAACACACTAACATACATTTGTATAAAATTATAAATGAATAAAGGACTGGAATAATTAGAAACCTGCCATTGTAGGCGTATCGACTGTTATAGTTAAAATATTAGCAGTAACTGCAAAATTCATACGTCACGTCACAGGATATCCTCTGAACGATGATAAGAGCTTTCATCGCAGAGTATCTACAAAGCTACAACTATATATATGAAGTAAGCGTATTGTGTACACTCCTGTGACGTCATAAGAGAGCCATAACGAAGACGTGCAATCGTCATCTGACACGCGAGATATCAGATAACATATCGCGGTTTGTTGAATGATAGCTCAGATAGTGTTGAAGGTACAATGTCACGTGTTAATTAAATGACAACAGTCATTGTTTCTCAGATGATTTTTACTCTCACTTTTGTTGCTACAAACTTATACGAGGAAGTATTGCCTAATGTGACAAAATGATCGCAGACATCAGATGCAGCTGTCAGTCAATTCTGCGTGACTGATGAAGTGTTACGAGTGGTTGCCGGAGCAAGCAGTTGTGTGTGTGCAAACCCAGATTGTGAACGCTCGTTTACTTTGAAGAGGACATGTGTAAAGCAAATGTCTTTGATCTTTCTGCACGGAACCACTGACGCCTCTAATCAATTCTTTACCCAACACATACCACTATGAACTGTGAAGGGATAAAAGGTGAAAGCGATTTATCAATTTTAATTTGACACACTGTCGAGATTTAGTCATCTCCAAGTGTTCGCAGTGAATTACGCGATGTTAGTGTGTGGTGTGTAGAGTGTGGTGTGTGGTGCGGAGCGCGGGTCACCGCGGGTACATCTCGCCGGTTACACAACCACTCTCTCTGTCTTGATGGTGACTTATAACAAACGCTCTGCTGGCGAAATCTCTGCGATATCAGCGAATCGGATGATTTATCTCTCAAGTATGCTGTATGGTACTGACATTTGCAGTTTGCATCCCAGTGTTTAAGATTTGCAGTCAAAGAAACAAGTAGGTACCTATGTATCTATTTAATATTATGTATAAATGATTTAATTTTACTCTATTTTTAAGGCTATAAAGTGTTTCAAGTTATTTAATATGTCAATGTGATCCTCGCTGGGACCGATGGTATTAACACTGACTCGATCAGAAAGTTCCAAGTGACCGCTTTGCAAATGAACCTAATTAATTATTGAAACAATACTGCTCATGAGTCATGACATATTCACAAATTAGATTTTCACAATTTGTATCAGGATAGGAAGCGAATGGAATTTGACATGTTGGTAAGGTCAGCGGCAGGTCAAGCGTGAGCCGCGCTTTTTTTTTTTTTTTTTTTACCTCAATAGTTAGCAGAAGTGAGGTAAGTGTTGTGGTTATACGTGTATCACATTAAATCAATGTGGAAGATTGGGATAAGCGTAGAAAAAAGACCGACAAAACGTTTGGAATGGATATTTAAAAAAAAAACGAATGTAATTTAATTAGATACTCATAAAATTGTAACAGCATAATAGTTAAAACATATAAATTGTAATATATTGACATAAATTTTATTATATTGATACGTAATAATTATTATGATGAAGAGAATATATAATTTCAACAACTACGCAGTGAAATGATTTCAAAGCGTCGTGCGCGCGCCAACTTTCGGAATACATTCATTATAATATCTGAGTATCCAACACGATTCATATTTCATACACAATTTGCTGGAAAACTTATCTCAATGCCTCACGATGTGCCGCTATACCTGCTCTACACTTACAAAAAACCCATATCATTATTATTAACAAGAAACTGGACAATTTAAATTTTTAAATGCCAATCTTTAAAAATAACGTGTTCATAAAAAGATGTTCGATTAGATTAAAATATCAATGTTTATAATCGAGGAGTGATAGAGACAGATAACTCAATAGTTCTACGTAGCTTCGTTACATTGATTTTACGATCCAATATGCCATTATGTGCGAATCAATATTGTTTAAAAAGATGAACCGAGGACAAGCCCGTTTGGAACCCAATCTGCTCAACGACTCCTTAGTTTCCGTAAATTATATAAAATAGCTTGCGCTTGTGTTTTTTAGTTTTTCAACCGATTTCAAAAAATAGGAGGTTATTAGTTCGTCTGTGTTTTTTTTGTGTTTGTTACCTCATAACTTTTACAGATTGAACCGATACTTGATTTTTCTTTTTAAACTAGTACCTGCAATGTAGTTCCTGTGTAGTTAAATTTGGCTTAGTTAAAGCTGATAAATTGAATGCGGTTCAATTTTTAGTTGAAAATAATTATTGTAACCTATATGTATATTTTTTTTTTCAGAAAAACCTATATTAACATCACCCGCATATGACATAGCGTCGACATTTGAATCAACCGATAGGCAGTGAAACTATTATTGTGTACACGAATATATAAGCAATTAATGGTTACGCTTGTCGTACTAACGTGCAATCTGACATGCGACAATTGTATTCATAAAAGACGAGCCGCGAATCTTATAAAGAGAAACTTCGCTTATTTGCTTATTTCCAGGTAAAGTGTACATTATGTCAGATGTATGTACACAAGCTCGGCGAGCGGCGGGGCTGCGGCCCACAATACTATCTGCCATCAGGAACTGTGCTCCGCACTTAATATTTCCTAATATAAGTGACAGATAACCACTAATCCCACTATACAATGTGATTGTTTGGCCTGTGATTAGCATCGAATCTTACGCCATTGTACCAGAGTTTTAGGACGTTTATTAATTTCCATCATTAATGCTTATGCAATTTTACTAAAAGCACAGACCCGCGAGTATTATTGCTAGATTGATGGACCCCTCATCATTTAAAATTCACGTATCCTCTAAGTACGTATAATTTGAGTTGCATTTATAGAAGCGACGAAAACGTTTCAGACGTTGTTTTATAATATAATGTATTCTTCAAACTAAACATTTCTTACAATAACTCTTTTAATTTCTATCAATGCCACAAGTCGTTTCGTCCTCGTCTACATAGATTGTTCAGACATCAGTGACTTTTAGTCTAATTCCAGCGATCAATTTACACCTGCTGCGCTGTTTGATCAATAATCTTTTATTGATCAAATTTATTACTAGTTCCAGAAATTTCACGCTCTTTCCTCCTTTCCTAATAGTCTCAAAGCTTGCTTTGCCCAGTTTCAACTTGAACCAATAAGGAATGCAGGGCGGCAGGCGTAAGCGCAAAGCTGGCCCGAATGAAGCTGCAGTGTGATCGAGAGCACTTATCTCGGCCGCGCTGCTCTCGAGAGCCTCGCCGCAGCTTTCAATGCACGCCTCACTTACATCACCGATGCTATCTTTTGTAGCCTAATTCTATTGTGTAACGAGTTCGTGTAACAATACCGACTCATATCCTTGTCAAGCTCTCGCAGATTTGTTCTGGCGAGTGACGCCTGGCGAGCGACGTTCGGTTTTGTAATTGCGGTCCTATCGAACGCTCGCCAATCTTATCTCCAACCCGATCATTATCAGACACCCATTTCGCAGTTTGCATTCGCTTAATGTTTATTTAAAATCCTATTACTCGTTAATGGTTGTAACGAATAGAAACACTAATAAAATTTTAATATTCATGCGACTGCTGTGGTGTTTTACTTCAATGATTTGCATAAATTTTAAGATTTCGAACCTCATTTTTGAAAGTCGTTGTGGATGTAATTCTATTCAATAATATTTATACTTTTACGGCCACTGTCCTTTGTTGTCCGGATCCAAGTGAACAATTGATATGAATAGCGTCCACGGAGAGGCAATCGATGGGACGGTCATTTGTTGTCCTGCGGGTAATTAGGCACTCACCTGGTGGGTTTCTGTCAGAGTTGGGAGCAGGTAAAGCGCGCGATCATACTCGCGCGGTCGTCGACCCGACAGCTAACTGTACAGCAAGCAAGCAAGCACAGCACACACTGACACCACTAACGCGTCTGATTCGCACAGGAGCGTACGGCGAACTGGTTCTTGTCGCCAACACTAGTCGCTAGCGCCCGCGCCGCATGCGCCCGCGGCCTTGACCGCCCGCGCCCCGCGCACCACCCCCCGCGGCCCGAGCCCCCAGCGCGGTGCAGCACGCACCTCGCAACAGAACAGGAGACGGCATCCACATGCACCGCGCCGGCGCTGACGCATCTTCACATCAAATTAGGGCCTCCCTTCATCTTTGTGCAGGTACTTTATAATTATATGTCATTGACTATTCTGCAGGCTATGTTAAGTAGCAACTCCAGTATCAACGTGTAGCTGATGCTTTTCATATGCTTAAAGCCGATTTATCAAATTAAGGAATACATAATCTTTAAAATTAAAATGTATTTGTACTTGACATAATACCTGTATACATAAAATGAGGTAAGTATGTCTAATTGACATCTATTGTTACTATCACTTGCTGCTGTGACGTCTTCAGTATACTCGAAATTCGGTACATTGATGGATACGAGTGACTCAGTTATTTCAAAAATGCTTTGAATAATGTGTAGATTTTATAGACATTTTAAATAAAAAAAGTCTTACATAAATGTGATATAGTAAAATGATCAAGTTCCAGGAAAGGACAATGTTTGCAAGAATGGTTTAGAACGGGAAAGGACAAAAGGAAACCAGATCGGAGACTTGATAATAGAGAGAGATAATAAAAACTTTACCTCTGCTAGTGAGCAAGGTGAATGACGACTCGTTTGCGAAATCGAGAGCAAACTAAGACAATGATAATGTTTGTTTTTGTGCAGTTCCGAATGTTGGTGGCATTGAGCCGTCGAGCGAAAGTGTGCGGGACTGGGCTGTCAGCTGACCAGCGCAGGCGGCAGGACCACTCCACCACGTGTAGCGTTTTTTCATAGATCGTAGTCGCAATTAAAATTTCGATTTGATTTTTGATATCACTTTTCATGTAAAGATAAATTTGCAGCACAATGAGTTACTATGTAAATCTAAAATTAACTAACCTGCCAAATGAAATTGATAACTATTTCTGCCATTAAACGCATGTTCAAACATTTCCAGAAGAAGCATCATTCATCAATTCGATTAATAATTTGATAATTATTGTCTGCCAAACAATATTAATTAATCGGGTAAGCTGATAAAATCTCAAACCTTGCACTGTAACCCTCAATTAAAAGCAGGGAGAATTTGAAACCTGTATCCCTGTAATTGGCCGATTGCTATTTGATGGGAAGATAAAGTTTTTACTCACAGTCCGTGCAGTCTAGTTAATAGAGACAAATAATTACTTTTTAAGACTGATTTAGATTGCAATAACTAGGAGCTGGTTAGGCGCAAGCAGCGCCTGCGCGGTGCGACCGTCGCCGCAGAACCGTTGCAACTTGAACTAGCACAAACAAGAAAACTGGAAAATTGCAGTACATCATAACAATTAAGTATACTACATTATATTATTATTTGAGTAGGAATAGAAAGTTAAATTACCATCGAACGTATCTTCTTGGTGCACACACTTAATTATCATGGATAAAAAAATATTGTTTCGTGAACATTTATGTACAGCTTACGAGCATAATGTCATGCAATTCCTTAGGATGAAAATCGATGTATTATAAAATATCAATAAGCCCTTATGTACCGATTTAGCTAAGCAATTTCCGAACATAGAGATATGAAAAAATAAAATAATATTTGATTTAGTTATTGCTAGTTCCTCTGCTAGAATTATATGTAGACATGACAGCATCCTCAAATCAAGTTAATTTTAAGCAGGAAATTCCTTGTCAGTTGTCTGTACAAGGATTTGCTTTTTATTTCACTTTTTGTGTTCAACCGCTCAGATGAGAACTGCACATTCGGCACGCAAGTAAATAAAAATAACAATTAATCCGCAAGCGAATATATCTCCTAGCCTGAAGCGTTTGGAGCTCAATTCCCCTGATAGTATTATCGTAAATAGAAAGTGGTAGTTAGTGCACGCAGCACGGCGGACCGGTTCGCGGAGCCGCCGAGGGCCGCGTGACGCGTCCTACAACGATTTATTTAATTAAAGCCATTGTACTTGCCTTTCGTCATCGAAGAGAAGATGTGGCTATGAATGTGAGCGATTGTATCTTACGTCACGCGATGTGAAATCAAAATCATCTATTATTGTCACTTTTCAATCCGGAGAGTTATGCGCATTGCCCAATCGTACTTCGTGATTCGTGAATCGGTTTTGCGCGATGTTCTTCGATTAACCTTATCACAATATTATGTCACAAGTTGTAATGGGGACGTAGAAGATGATCGAGCACGTTGGTGATCAGATGATAAGTAATGCTAACGGTTTCTATATTCATACAGAATGTTCATCTAAATGTTCAAATTATATATATAAGGGACAAAAATATGAGGGTACTAAATACAAATAAGTTTCTGATCAAGACAAGAAGATTTATTAAGAATAAGTAAATACGTACTAATTAACATTTAAATACTTGCAGCTTCGCACTGACAATATAATGACGCGTGAGTCTGCTCGCCTGCAGACAGATTTAGCACCTGACAAATGAGCTGCAATGATTGTGTTTCTCATCAAGTTAAGAATTGTGGTAAAATATGCTTACAATATAGTTAGTCTGGGTTCAATAGCACACTGCGAACGACCGCTGGTGGTTTAAGGGCTGTATGTACTGCAGGAACGTATACAGTATGTATGTACACGCACGCGGCGGTTACGGCTAAGTGCTTGCCGGAAGCAGATTTTATGTTTAACCTTTACGATCAGGGCTGATTGCTTCTGTACCGGAGCAGAAATTTTTGTATATCCTTTTTAATATTTAGCGATACATCTTTAATGATATATGATACAGAAAAATGTTATGAATATAAAACAAAACATATATTTAATTTTTAGTTTTATAGCATTGAAATGCTTTATAAATGAGAAATTTTGAAAGAATAGATTAGGATCACGGGTGGCCGAGAGGGTACGCGTTGCTGCGGTTACGCAAAAAACGCAGGTTCTAATCCTGCCTCGTGATCAAATTTTTTCTATTCTTTCAAAATTTCTCAAAACATATATTTATTATCATTACATATATAAAGCAAAGAGAGGTGATATGTTTCTTCTTTTATTTTCGATTTAAAAGTTAGGTTATAATGAATATTCATGAAAGACATATGAACTGTTGGTGACGTAATGTTGTGATGTTTACTACAGTTGTTTGTACTACTACTACCTATATGTTATCTGTGCTACTAGATTTTATTTTGGTGTAAAGATTTAGAGTAGAAAGTAAACAATACATGCCTACAAATATAATATAATAAATCACTAGGACGGTGTACAAGCACAAAGTATCTTCAGAAATATTTATATGTAATCAAATATGAATAAATAACGTCATATTATGTTGATCGGACCCTATCCCTTGCTCAGTTTCGAGTGTGTTTTGTTTGTAATAATTAGTTGAGAGAATCGCGACCGCAAATAGAATTATGCCCATCACAGCGGCGCGGCGCGGTCAACAACCGGGCGCGCCGCGCGGGAGATGTGGCCGGGATGAGTTCACGCAGCGGATTTGCGCGCGACTTAACCCCGGGTTCAACAACAACAGTCAACTCTTTGAAATCTTTGAATAAAAAAAACAAATGTGGTGGCGCTTTTCTTAAAGTTACTACTTTTGACGATGGAGACGATGGAGACGTTTGACCACAATTCCACCCGACGGAAAGTGGTGAGTCAGTCTCAGCTGGTAAGTACAGTTATGCCTATTAATTCGCTTCTTGGACACACGCATAATGCACTTCTATGAAAAGAAAGATACATGAAGGGATTAGGGAATTCCACTCCTAGGCAGTTATGAAGGCAAGAGGCAGTCAGTGTCGTGTGGTCAGTGTGCGCGCGGCAGCCGGCGTCGAGCCTACCCGCACTGCACCGAGAACGCATTAGAACGTATTAAACTGCAACAACCAGTGCGTATCCGACACGCTTTAATGGAAATTATGTCCGAACCGTATTCGTTTGCTCTCTTGAACACAATATTGTGTCAAACACTGAGGCGATCGCGTTACAAACACACTCGATGTTATTGGCTTACTGTAATAACGCTGCTTCGAAATATCCAATTACTAGTTACAGAAACTGACCAAAGTTGAAATTTTGTTCATTCATCGTTTATATTATAATCGTGTTGAAAAAGTGTGGATCTACATCGTATTTAAAAATTGTCTTTTTAATTCCATCCTCTCTCGTTTATTCTACAGGTGGTTCTCGGATATAATAAACAATTGAGCTAGAACTATATAATCACTGTCAATTGATATTACCGCGTGTTGAAAGCTTCATAAATAGAGCGGCCTCAAATAGATTAGTTTAATCGTCCGCCCTCCCACTACTGGGAATAAATAAAATATATTATTCGTATAAATCTTCCCTCACGGCGTCACCTAGAACCCAACTGAATGAATGTTTATTATTTGCATTCTATTTGGAGAATATGAAAATTATAAAATTCTTCAAAATATTTATTTTTTAAAGTAGCGTTGTACTTCGGATTTAAGATAAAGCAATGTAGAGACAGATACCACATAGTAGGGTGTGTCTTCGTCACAGGAAGAATGATGACCGTAGAATAAATAAGCATGTATAAAGCTAATTATCCCAACAATTATATATAAACAGCAGCGGATCTTCCTCAAAACGACGCGTTCGCGCACTGAAATAAGATATTATTTTTGTACATATAACGATCGCATCTCTTAGGCGTGGCGGCGTGAGTGACACACATTCCCAACTCTTCCGCTTCTCTTAAAGATCTCGAGCATTACGTTCTAAACTTTTCATAGTATGCACCACATAACAGTGTTGTGTATTATTTACCAGCATGACGCGTCGGTCCGAGCGCCTGCCTACGGCTTAATAAAAATTATAAAAACGTCCGTTGCCAGAATGAACGTGGGCGAAAAGAAATATTTACTTATCTAATAATAGAGAACAATTTTTTGTTCCAAACACATTCGTTTCGACGTATTTAAATCGGTTTAGCGGTAGTGTGTGAATGAACTAGTCAATGCAAATAAGTTTTTATTTAATTCGTAATTGATAACGGTATTTGTAACACCAACATATTGTTTTTTTATGTCTTCTGTTTATGAAATTTATTTGTCATGGCTGTTAATACACGATTACAAAAATACCCTCTACAGTAGCTTTAGTATTTATATTACTCGTATCTGTGACTCAACTTTGCATTTCTTCTTCATCTATGTTATAACCACACATGTAGGAAAAATACTTCCAAAAAACGATAATTAAAAAAAAGGATAAAAAGGAGGTTAAGGACGCATAGGTTGACAGGTGGAGTCCATCGTCTGTTATATCTACAATACTGTGTTCACGTTGGAAATGCGCTAGCAACAGAAACACGTGGTGGCGCTGGGGGCAGGTGGGGGCAGGTAAGGCAGGCGCAGCGACCCACTTCTGAGGCTATATTTAGCTGCGCACGCGCCGTACTGTCTTGCCATCAACACTTTTTGTACCCATTTACTGCTCCCAAACGATGTATTTCATGACTCAATCCAATGCTTTTGGAGAATTATATCCGCAATATACAAGTCTTGATACATTTAATTTGAAATCGAATTTTTCATTGGTTTTGCCTGTGCGAGGTTTTTACTTAAACGTTCTGTAAATTTCATTATATTTTTAACCCAAAAAATGATGATAAGAATTTAATCAAAGAATTCACAATAATAACTATGCTCGCCATCTGACATCATCAAATAACACTTCACTTCAAACATATTTGTACAAGCTTATAATTGTCTCAATCTCATTTTTATGCATCCATGATCAATCCATTATATTACGATTTCTTTGAATTCTACTGAAGTATTGCTTATATCACGCATTTAATACGATGTTTGGATTAAATGATTTATTCCTTGATTATAAGATGCAATATTCTCTATGATATCGCGAGGCGCAGTCTGCGGCCCCGTTGGTATCGGAAGCGAGATGATGCAGTGATAACGCACTGCAATTAGCCGGCGCTAATTGGGTCGCCGCGGCCGGTTTGTTTTTAACAAAAACATGGATTGCAGATGTACACGGGTGGTTGGGACGCGGTGTCTTGATGAGTTTATTTATGGGATTCAGCGGTGGGTGACATAAAAATATAATAAGTACGTACATAATAACATTTTTATAATAACATATTATGAACAGGCCACTACATTCAAGCTTAGACATTTTATTCGTCGCTTATATTAGTTTTTTTACGTAACTCAAGAATTTATTATTTATACCTAACTACCTACTAAGTATATATTTGTTGTTATCAAAAAAAAAACTCGTAGAACACAAAAAATATATTTATATATTTACAACATACACAAGTATTTTCTATCTACAAATACAAATTCTTCAAATTAATAAATAATTCATCTTTCTTCACTCATATGATACTTAACAGAACCGTTAACGTGAAGCCGTTGGTTGGTGAGTTGTTCCCCAATCCCCTAATCCCATACCGCGCGGGTTGCGAGCTGGCGGCTGCGGCTCACTAATCTAGAAGCCATGTAGATTATCCGCTGCTAATACTATAAGCTGGAGTATAAGCTGTATAAGGAGAGATTTCAGTCGCCACGTCATCGCTGATATTATCTACAGTTTCATTGAAAACATTTAAGTAGTACGAGTATTATTGGGGGATAAGAACGATAGACACTATATTGAATAAGCCATAATTGTTCCGAGAAAGCTCTTTGTTTCATGGACTGTAAGCACCGTTAGTGTGTTTGCTTAAGAACAAATTATAATCATCAAGTGACGTAGTAGGAATGTGATTTACAAATGAGGTTTATTAAAAGGCGATCTATTATTTATTTAACGCTCTAATGCTCTAAACGACGCCGAATTAAATATTAATTAGTTTATAAACAAAATTTTATACGAAGTGAAATAATTTCTAAACGCATCACCATCTACTAATAGATACCTAGTCATTAAATACATTCTAAATTATAATCATTGTATGCGCAGTTTTATTGCGTTTTGTAATATTTAAGAAGCGTTTAATATGCAGATTAGACCGGTTGGTCTTCACCTATTTCGAGACAAAACCTAAGCAGGCTTGTTGCCAGTTGCCGCGTTCTTGTCCACTTAATATTGAGTCTGCAATATCATATGACGTAGTTTATTTTGTAGTAGCTGTTAAAGTCTATTTACAGGATGTTTTATGTGATCGAAAACAGAAAAAAATATTGTTTATGTAATGCATTCGACTGATATTGTTCATTCAACGCAAAAAAAAAATATAAAACTATATTGGACCACCCTACTACTTTATAGCTATAGATAAATGTATATCAATTTTGATCGATTCAACTCTTTCCAGATTTGTTCCTAGATTGTATACAAGCACAAACAAATGAGTAGTATCATAATTGCTGGTCATTTGGCATCTATTAGTTCCAAGAAATCGCATTGAATTACTATAACGAACAAAACATCGAGCATGATCTTGAATTTTAAAATGGTATAAAGGTCAAAAAACATAAATATGCGTAATATCTTTTGCCGGTTGCCGAATGAATACAACTTCTTTTGTTCATATTCCCCTCAAGTTCCACGTCATCAGTCGTGTAGACTGGTGAGGGTAAGGATGGCCATGTGCCGGATGTGAGCAATGAACGGGAAAGCTATAATATGTTGATGTTTTTTGCAATTGCACAGCAGTTTAATCCTTCTAAATATATGTACGACGTAGAGCGTTTCTGTTATCTGAAATTATTAATCGAGGAATAATGGTTAAGCTCTATTTTATATCTTTGGTAACTTTTGTACGCACATTATGCAAATAGAGAATTATTATGACATCTTAGTTCAAGTTTCATCTTTCCTTACAAGAATTGAGAATAAAATAAATTATTTAATTACATTGAATAATATCAACTTTAATATATATAATTTCCTTTACTGTTGTTTATTATCGCGCGTATGGGCATATTTTCTGACCGGAAGGCTGCGTAGGCGTCGCTGGCTAGACGAGACTCGCCTACTGCTTTAGTAAAACTGATAATGAGCACCCAAACCCTCTGCTGTGACTCAATTGTTATAATAAATACATTATAATATATCTTGGCCGCTCATTTATTCCAATGGCAAAAGACTGGTGTCGTTCAATGGGTCAATTGCTATGTTATGCTAGGATATAAAATACACTAGTAACTAGTTGTAACTGGTTATTCAATGCCATATCGTAATTTATTAAGTCCCGTTTTAGAAGAGTACAACATTCATAACTCTCGCTCGAGTTTCAGCAATTAGGTAGGAAAGTAATTACAATTTATAATTTTACTTTATTTTAGCTGCACATCAACTACAACATTATGAATATTTATAAATAAAGATTACGCATACGATTAGAAATTAAAGACCTTTTAACGGATTTTAAATGCGATTTATTCATTATATTATTAGGGGCTCCCCGTGACCATGCTCGCTGTAAAGTGTTCGAAACGTCGGGTTGATAATATAATGATTAAATCGCGTTTAAAATCCGTTAAAAATCTTTAATTTCTAAATGTATAATACTCGCGTAAAATCAAACGCAATAAATCACGATGTTCGGTAGTACATATATATAACGGAACACAAATTTGCTTTAACCACAGATAACATAATACTATCTTTTATATCTATATAAAATTCCCGTGTCACAATGTTAGTTACCGTACTCCTTCGAAACGGCAAGACCGATTCTCATGAAATTTAGTGTGCATAGCGTGTAAGTCTAAGAAAAGGCCAACATCTATTTTTCATACCCCTAAAATCTAGATGATAAAAGTAAGGCAGAACAGCGTATGCCGAATCAGCTAGTACTGTATACCTAAGAATTATACAATTATCGTAGTATTATATATAAGTATTTATTTTTACGATCATTGCATGCGAGACATGAATTACAATTAATTACTGTGCGTGTGCGCGCGAGGGTCGCGATCGGAAGTGGGACTCATCCCGTTTGCCTGCGGATTGTAAAGGGCATTTTGAACTAACTTTAAATAAAATAACTTTTAAATAGTTTGAAAAAAGTAAAAAAAACACGCTTTTATTGCAAATTGAACTAAAAACTATAAGTTTATATAAGTTATTAACACAATGATTCAATTCAGAGTAAAAAGCGTGGGGTGCTTAATATTTTTAAATATTACAATCATCATTGGTAACATCTTTGAGAGGATAGTTATGAACTAAAGTAAAATGCACCCCACGGTTCAGTAGTTTTTGCGTGAAAGAACAACAAACATACACACATCCTTAGACGACCATATCGCCAATCAGTAATCTCTTCCAGGCTGCCCAAGGTGAAGGACAAAGGAAAAGGTTGCCTAAGTGTTACGCGGCTGGCTATGAAAACAGAAGTAATAGAGCATAAATAATATATGAATAGCAATAAGAAATTATATTAATTTAAAGGAAAAGCTAAATTAGATAAGTGTTTATGGGATATATTATGATCAATAATATTTAATGAAGTTGTCCTTCTGCAACACACATGTGTAGCGAGGTCTGATGTCGCAACAAGAGCAATTGTGACACATGTCGCATGTGTGCGGTGTCGGGTGTCGGGCGCGGGGTGTCGGCTGTCCGCTCGCACTATGATACACACTTGCTACCTACTTTGTACAATAGTTGCCCGGACAAAGTGCCAGGTCACTAATTGTAAAGTAGGCTTATTCATAAAACAATTGACTGTTCTATCTCCTGTAGTTTTGCAGCGTATATTTCATTTACAATCCACATATCTACTTACATACGTAGATCTATCGAATGATATCTGAATCTTAAAACAATATAAAACTGATCAAATTTAATACCTATTAGTACCAACAGAATACTCAATACAAACGTCAACTTACTGATTCAATTATTTTCCCTTTAAACCCTTGATGACTTCACCCATAATCGCAAGTCAAGGAATATAAATTTAAATACTTTATTGTTTGAGGAAATATTATCCCTATTTACGACGAGGTCGAAAAACGTTAAGGATTATTTTCTCTGAACTCCATCTGTAGTATCTACCTACTGTATAAAATCATTGTAACGCTATAAAATAAACAAGTAGCAATGGCAAATTTAATTGCCGATAAATGTATACGTATTCAAAACGTTGTAGGTCTATATTTCTTTGCTAAAGTACAAAATTACGTGTATATAATAAGCACCACGCTAATGCCTGTCGTGATCTCCAAGAGCTGTCACAATCGGAGCCCAATCAATGCGCTTCACAAACAGGCGTTCGTGTGATGCCTAATTAACGGTGACCTCACTGAGGCTCTATCAATTAAGTGACATCACCGACCTTGGCGTTAATTTTTTAATAATCCATACATTTTATTGCGTATTTCGTGCATTTAACGCACGATGTAATAGGATTCGTGAGGGTTGCGACACAGCCGGCTGCCGACGGCCGAGCGAGACCTGCGTGGCCGATTTGGGCGCAGGATTTTTAATCTACAACAGCTTGTAACACATATTACACATGTACATTGTTTATATATTTTAATAAACCATCAATTAATATGGAAGTATTGACATTTCACCCACCATTATAACGAGCACATAATTTATTTGATTAACTTCGTATAGAAACATTTTAAACTATTCTAAATACCTTTCGTTGGATATTACATTTCGTTCATAGACATAATAAAAGATTAATAATAAGTACTATATGATCAATGAAGTATATGTGATCTTAAAAATGGCTACATTAATGAAAAATTTCAACAGATATCAACTGCCAATTGAAATTCTTTGATTCAGGCACTAACGCCATAACCAAGTTATTCGCGTTATTATAAATCACTACGCCACGAACAGACTTAATAAAGTATGATATATAACGCTAACCCAAGCGTATTTTCTGTCAAGTAAAATAGCCGAAAACCGCAATTCAACACGATCCATGATTTATTAAAACAAAAACATACTTCTACAATTGATTTCGCAATAGAGTTGCCGCGAATCATATGTTCATATAATATGCGATACGCAGATCCCGCCTGCTATACGCCTACGACTCACTCTCGAACGTTACTATTAAAAGTTGTTAAATATGCCTTTTGTAATTTATTTCTAAATATTAATAATGTAAGTTTACTGAGCGTGTTAGAGTTAAGAGTTTTCTGGCAAACGTTGTCGAGTTACGGTTGTGGGAACTATCATAGAAAATGTTTTGTGGATTCTATAGTTTCAAGGTCCATTCATCCATGACGAAATTAACAAGAATAGCCAACTTATAATGACGCATCAGTAATGAACAAAAAAGTAAGCGAACATATTTGGGAGATCTGACACTGTATAACTGCTCCACAAGCAAAGCACATTAGAATGTTACTGCTCAAGAAATAAATCGAAAAGGATATACAATTTTTTCCTACAATCCTCATCATAATTTATTCCAATCGTATTTTTCATTATAGTTCTTATTACTCTTCTCCATTTATAAGATAACCGTTGAGTAATTATATACTCCAGATTTTCCCAAAAAATGCTGATTTTATAACTTGTACATGGAATCATTGCTAGATGGAGAAGACAATGTATTGCGCAAGCATTCTCACTTTATGCAGCGTTTCGAATTATAAAAAAAATATTGATATTCAATAACATTTCACTGCTAATGGGTTACTCGTAACATTGTCTTACGTCAGTTGGCCAAAACATGACACGCGTAGGTACACGGGCTGCCGGCGCATTAGAGTGAGCTCGCTAAACGACTGTGACAAAAGCATTGTCTCAAACAAATTTTAATTATCGCCTTACAAGACACTTTTAAAGTTGAAAAGCAAGGACGAAGCACCAAATTAAAAATAAACAGCTATTGAAGGCTGCAGTGGCTGGTGTATTTATCCTCAACAAGATTTATGATGTTGTATTTTACTTTTACACTGTAATAATTAATTGATGTAACCAGATAACAATTTAATGTTATGATATTTTTATTATTAATTAAACTCTTGTACATTAATTAATTGTTTTTCTGGATAAATACAAATATAAAAGAGGCGAACGAAGTTGGAGAATGTACCTAAGTGTATTAGTAGCAACGGTGTTGTGTGGTATTATCCCGGAAATGTGGCAGAGGTCGGCTCGGGTGTCAGGTGCCAATGAAACTTAATCAGCTGCTATTTAATTGTGGTTTATTTGCTGAAAAAAAAATTAACACCATATTTCATAATATTTTTCTTACATATCCATAAAACAAGTTTTAACGAAACAGCAAAACGACAGTATAATTAATATATAACAATATACCTTTAATAGAAGTGATTCAGCGCTGACAATAATTTGTAAACAAAATAAAAGTGCGAATCACGGTCAATTCAATATCAGCTTGTGCTTTTTTGTGTATTTAATATATTACACAAATAGGTAAAGATACTCGATCGATAAAATTAGTTTTTATAAGGTAACCTGTTTCATAGCATACATTCCCAGACTAACATAAGAAGAACTTATTTTACAACGGTCCTTATAATAGGGGCTCAGAAGCGATTGGAAATTGAAAGACTTAAGTCAGATTAACATTATCAAGTCTTGTGCATACACAAAGTTAATCCTCGCATACGCAGTTGGCATTAGCGAGTAAATATTGAAAATGTAGCAAATCTGTTAACAAAGTTCAAGCGACTTTATCACAATAAGGCTTGTTATATTTAATGACCTGATTAGGGCTCGAAATTTCTATTTATGCTGAGTTTGTTTTTATACTTTTTACTTTAATGTCACTGTTTACAATTTACGGAGAAGCGTGTACGGATGCTCACGATCTGTGAAAACTAATTTGTTTTTTATGAAGTACGTCTTGAAACGAGTTAGCAGATGGGGGTCAGCGGTGCGTACTACAATCGAGTGCTTTTTGTTTGGACAAGCACACTCGCGGAATGTGGGTCGGCCGTCGGGCAGCTGCTTACATCAAATTGTAACCGTTGGGGTCATTGGCCGCAACAGCCTCCTGGCGGCTCGCCATCTCGCCACCGTTAACCGAGCCCGGGGGTAACGGCAATGCCTTCTATTGTGGCGCTAGCGCTGCTACAAACTAGCCAATTGAGCTTTTTGTACAAGTAAAGCTATATCACCAAAGGTACAGTTTGCATACTGAAATATAGTACAGCAACAGAGACACAGTCGCACTTAATGATTGCCGGTTTGAAAAACAGAAGTAAGTTATTCAAAGATATGTTATAAACAAATGAGTAAAAAGACAAAAAACCTTAGTTAATTACTAATAAATCTAAATGTTATATTAAAATTTGATTCTTATCTGGATTCTGGATAGAAAAATAAATAGGATAAAGAAATCGATGAAGGACTATAGATTTTTTTTTTCTATGTAATAGTGGGCAACTGAGCTGGTGGTTCGCCTCATGGTAAACGATTACCACCGCCCATGAACATTCGCAGAGGCTCAGACCTCTGAGAATGCGCTGCCCGTTTTAAAGGGATAAGGGATAAGGAAAGGATTGATGACTGGAAGGAATGGACTGGGAAGGGCGAGGAGAAGGAAATAGACCTCCGGCTCCCCCACTCACCGTACAAAACACAATAGCAAGCTATTATTTCACGCCGGTTTTCTGTGGGGGTGCGGTATTTCCCCAGTGCGAACAGGCCCAATTCGTGCCGAAGCATGCTCGATTCCCACAGTAATTGCTTCATTATAAGATATATATCAATCTTGGACAACATGAGGGGTTCCATAATAATACCATTTATATTTCTTAAACACTTACCAGCTACGTGTTAATGTTACATCATTGGATTTAGCTCGTCATCTTTCACCTCCCCTATGCACCTTAATAGTGGGACTAGAATAAATGGCGCAATGATGACTAGAATGACTTCAAAAAATGCATACATAACTCAATAATACAATTTAGAAATGATACCTAATTGCAAAATACAAAATAAATAATTTTAAAAATTTTAACTTTACAAGGGGGCGAAAGAGTCGGTACTAATATGTAGTTTTAAATGTAACTTAACTTATAAAATATAATTGAATCCTAACAAGCACAATTCTCATAAAAGATTGATTCAAATCCCATCAATAAATTAGTATTGAGCAGTACCGCACTTCGCATTATATAAACAAGACAAGCTTCACTTGCATCGTTATATACATCTGTGACCCTTGCGAGCTGCGAGTGACCTAGGGCTGCCACCGCTTTCTCTTATATTTAATTTTTTGAAACAGTCGTTGCCTGTTACAATAACAAGTCAATGTCCATAATATATAAAGTCATTTATATCTAGAAAAGCAGCATATCGAATGTGGTTCAAATTATATTTTGATTGCAGTGAACAAATCAAAACAGTTTCGTTCTATTAATACATGATCTATGTATTGTACAGTCTAGCTTGTCTTATGTATTTTAGAGTGTTCTCAAGTATAACAATGATGCATATGTCTTATAACACAGTTATGCCGACTGTATGTTTCGCAATCAATGTAGCGGAACACATTCGAGAGTGGTTAGAAAGACAAGGTCGAATTTCGATTCTGATAAATATTAAAAGTATAATCGTCAGGTGCAGCTGGCAGCCCTTCACTCGCGTGCATCGAGTGAAGTCTTCGCAAGGCTGTTTGACATTCAGGTATGTACTATGTACACGACGACGCTAGCACAGACAACCTTTACCGTCGCCAAAACTTGTCCTAGCCACGTCATCTCCTGACACCGTTAGCTGATAGCGACAATACCTATGTCTGAAAAATAACAAAAGGAAAATAATCACCGCATTTCGAAATATTATCTTACTTACATATTTGTGTCCAGTTTCTGCCCTGGCGCATTGTTGTGTACTGATTTTTGTATTTTTACTCGATACTTAAAATTCACACTGTCGAGTTCACCCGTCCGAGAAATTTTATTTCACGTTGGTATTTAAATAGTATGTCTAAAAGTCGATAATGGTTCTTCCAGAAAATTCCTTGTTTTATACTTGTTACTAAGTTAATCCGTCATGAATCGTATAAAAAAGTTATTATAATATAGTCTGATAACACACGTAGCACCAGGTGTGATATTTTAATAACTTGCTAAGTATATCGGCAACAACGACACCCAGAATATGAATGGTAACGATTGGAATATACTGCATTACGTTTCACTAACAAATCAGACAGCTACAATGATTTATCATCTTCTGACCTGTGCAACGTGACTGTTGTCTCCGTCAGAATTCCACAAATCTCCATCATCTTGGATCCTAAAGTCTACACTCTAGAGTCTAGACAATCCCATTAATTTGCAAACAATACATGAAAAAGGCGTTAATAGGGCAAATAAGATTTTCGATATTTAATCTTTAAATGTCAAGGTGTGTGTAATTAAGCATTATACTCGCATTTCTATTCAGCTCATCGTCACATTAATTCTGACCCGTGGCGCAGCTGTTAATGCCATTGAGAGTTACCGCAGGCCGCTCCGAAGTCAGTGCTTCAAACGGACAATATGCACCCTGAAGCGTTTATTTTAAAAGACAAGTATTGCACAACACACACAAAGGATTCTCGACGAGTTCTCACAATGTTTATTTCGCGTATTCAAGTCTTTGAAGCTAAAATATTGTTGTATTGACTGCTAAAATTGCGAACATTTAGCGGAGCCATACTACAATTGGCAAGAAAACGGCACATTTTAATGTCTTTGCTAGTTTTCGCGTTAACATAAATGGCAGGATTGCATCACGTAAGGGCGTTTTGTAATAAACGTGCTAAAGAGTTGAAATATTGTAATATAATAATGTCCAAACAACAGAGCTTTCTCGCTAAGATGTTTGACTGAAGAGGATTTTCATGCTTTAAAAAGTGTGATGTGAGTATGATTAAAAAGTATAATTATATACTCGTAATTCATGGTTGTATGTGTTTATTGTAGAATTCTAATTCATGAAAGTACAGAAAAATTATACTCTAAATATACTAATTCGATTTATTCTACAAACATGTTCCCGTCGCCGATCTTCGTTAAGTTTTTGTGTTCGTTCGATACAAAGAAACTTTCAATTCAAGGGAAACATTAATTTGTAGCAAAACACTCTTGGACTCCTTAATTCCTTTAGGTCTGTTATTTATTGTTTTATGACGGACCGGATAGATATTTCTTGTTCAAACATATTAACTTTACCACAGAATGCTTAATAGTACTTACCTGTACATAAATATGCAATAACGGACCGGTTGTACGGGAACAATTATTTTATTATCATGGGATATAAAGTTAATTGATTTAAATTAACATTCCTAGAATATGTATTTCTTGCTTCTTCTTCCTGTCCTTACTTTTTATGATCTTGTCAATCGTCTTTTTGTTAACCCATATCTTATCTTAAACTATAGCCAACGTGATTACTGATAAGGAATAGGTACAATAGGTATATATACCTTTATCTATATTTCTATATTTTATCGCTACAAATATTTAGGCATAACTTAGCTAATACGCTATGAATGGAAAATTTTATGATTATTTTAGGAACGCCAGCCCAAAAAAAATCATTAAAAACGTAGTATAATAGTTTTCTATAAAATACAAAATTACAACTTGCAAAAAACAAAGGTAGATAGATACCTGTGCCGATTTTCTCGGAACTAGTAAAATTTAAACACAAATATAAACATAGCGTTATTCATTTACAGCCAATTTAAAAAAAAAACGTAGTCTATGCATTCCTCGCTGTCTACCTTTAAAATAAGCATGTTATATATTGTGAAAAGGAAAGGTTTTTATTATAAACAGGTACCAACGAATGTGTATGTGTAAATAACAGATGGCAGGCATTCTGATAACAAAACACATTCCAATCATATGGGTCAACCTAATTGTCGAATACTGATCGATTCAAACATATGAGTGGTTAGCGCTTATAGTTTAAACAAATTAATAAAATATTATTTTTTTTTACTTTTGAGTGGTTTTGAAGTCAATTCAATTTTTATAAAATAAAAATTATCTTTTGAATACAAAAACTGAGTACTAAATCGGTTAACAATTACCAAAACTTTGGTGTAACATACGCAAAAATATACAGCTAAACATAGAACCTTCTCCTTTTCGTTTTTGGGTAAAAGGTTAAAAAAATATTTAGAAGAACATTGAATTTAGCTCCCTGCGCAAGGTACGCACTGCGCTTTATTGGGATACTTATTAGTTGACGAATGTTTGTAGCCTACAACGGCAATGTTAGCAAGAGCATTAGCTCCACTAGGCCGCAGCCCGCAGCCCGCAGCCCGCAGCGGTGGCACAGTCACCCAGTGACAGTGATATTGACGTTTTTGCGGCGCTCGCGCTGGGAGCGTTCGCTTTCACGCATTGTATGGCCCGGGAGCGTGCAACACGGAACCGAGTGTGGGAGGATTCCGATGACGCTCTTACTTTGTGATTCTACTAACTGAATTTAATAAAACTGCAATTTATTTTAGATTACATTCAAGTGCCGATACACATGCCTACAACTGGGCGTATTAAAAATGCCTACGATTTAAAAATAAGTAATCAATAAAATAAATGCTTTCAAAATATTACATCACACTTTAACCATAACGTTATTCTAACACAGTTGCACAATCCTCTAATAGTCGCTATTAAAGCAATTACAATACTATGTCAATAAAACAACAACACGAGGGCACGCACGTGTTGCGTAACGCTAATGAATATATCCGACATATCCGTATCGAGTATTGATACTTGACAGGACCGACACCATCGCCTCAAGAGCTGTGCGGAACATCGAGTAGAAATATAGTATAAGAGTCATTTTGGCACGAAATGGGCCCGCTCGCGCCGGGGAAGGAAGAACGGGGCATGGGAATGCTACTATTATGCTGCTATGTTCTAACATATTATATGTTTATGGGGGCGTCGAGTATGCTGCTGCACTAATTGGGCCAGCTCGCAACGGGAAGTACCACACCCCACAGAAAACTGGCGTGAAATTACAGCATGCTGTGGTGTTTCGAACGGTGAGTGGGGAGGCCGGAGGCCCGTTTCCTTTTCCTGGATTCTTCCGAATCCATTATTTCTTTCCCGTCATCGTCTTTCCTTATCCCTTTTCCCATAAAAGCGGGCAGCGTATTCGCAGACACTCAAAGACATTATTCTGCAAATGTTCATGGGTGGTGGTGATCGCTAACCATCAAGCGAACCACCAGCTCATTTGCCCACTGTGAAATAAAATAATGTCATGTTTTATGTTATTTTGTTGATATTGTGTAAAATTTACATAATCAAAGAAGAGTAACCACAGAAGTTCCTGCATTGTAGAAACTTCCAACCGGTGGTAAACGTGGTATTGCTTCTAGAAAAAGTTTGAGGAAAACACTCGGATGCCTGTACCCTTCCTATTCCATTCCTCTTTTTCCAGGTGTCAATCCTTTATTTCCTTTATCCAAATACCCACACATTTGCAGAAACACGACGTCTTCCACGGATGACATAATATCTAGTATAGTATTAAGTAATCTGTGTCAATACTATAAACAAATGTCTATGGGTGGTGTTGGTCGATTAACATCAGATAACACACGAGTTTGGCCAGTGTCTCATAAAAAAAATGCAAGCAAATAAGTACGTTATTGTAATAGATTGATTTATCATGAACACATTATATAAACAAATGTAGAAGAACAGTTAAAATTTCATATGAGCTTTGATGCAAAATTTTCGTGGATGTGTGAAAAACGTGCCTGTTCAAGAAATTCATTTAAAGAAATTATATATTGAAGTTTTCGAATATAAACCTAGCTGTTGCTGTGCATTATAGCCGTAGAGACAAATCACAGCTCAATAGTAACTGTAAGCGCAAGCGATGCAATCGTTTTTGCAGGTTTACGATATGAAGTCATAAACCATCGTCGACTGGCTTCCGCGACATTCAATTTATTTCGTCACTGAAAGGGCACAAAACGACATTTCATATAAACAAGGAAACGTTACAACATTTAGAGATAGAGTATTCAATAGGAACCATCTTTTACACAAAATCGACCCCTTATCATAAAAAAAATAAGAGAAAACTGTAATAAGGTTTGCCAATGGTGCATTTTTTATCCTTTATAATAATATAACATGCCAAAAATAAACAAAAATACATTCCGATATTTAAATCAGGTTTAAAATAAACCTAAGCGCATGTAAATTGTCTCGATTATGTATGAATGTTACCTGTGAAGGAGTTCAAGACAAATGATGCAATAAAATCAGTTCGGCGAACGATCTCGGCGCGGTGCAAGCGCTGTTGCTAAGGGCGTGAGCTTTTTGTTTTAGGCATTGTTCCCACACGATGATATCTATACTTATTATATGAAGATAAAATGTTTTTGTTGTTTGTTAGTCACCTGACGAGCTAGTGCCCTCAATAACAGTTTACGTACAAAAAGCATGATAATATATGTCATGAACGCATTTCGTCTTAATTACATAATTTACTCTATAAACTCAGTAGTTACTGTCTATGTCTGTTTTCTATGATTTAAGGTAATCGTCAAGTTTAAGGTTATCTGTAATTACCGATAGCCGACACAAAACAACTTCAACTTAAAATCGATAAAGTCAGTGGTTCGAGACCAGGCGAGCGGGCAATGTGTGCAATGCATATCTGTGCATATGGATAGCATCACCGCTGCTCAAAAATGGTGAAGAAAAATAATAATAACTTCTATGACATGTGACACTGCCAACCTGCGCTTAGTCAGCGTGGTCGATTATAGCCAGAACCCTCATAGGAGGCCCTGCAGTGGGAACTTCTATGGGCTGATGATGATGATTTTATTAACGACACTCTCACATGTCTATTTTTATATTTGATGCAAAATTGGAGAGGTCATTTTTTTCATAAAATTTATCCATGATATAAGATAGGAATACTGTTGAGTTGCCTGAGTTGGTATACTGATGGCATATTGAAACTGGAATGTGGCGCATTTTAAATAAATATGAAGCATGATTGTGAAATAATAACAATCGCTCTATCGCTTATCCCTACAGGTGAGATTCATTTGTCAAATCAATGTTAGTCACATAGCCAAAAATGAGTGTTATATCTGAACGAATCGCAGCGGCTATCGCGGATCTGGTTTCCCAGGCACGGTTCGCAGCCGCCCCCTCCCCCCCGCGCGCTCCGCGCCCGCCGCAAAATGTAACTGCTATCTGCTCATTAGCACTACAATACTTATGTAACTCGGTGACATTCGCCCTCCGCCGGCCCTGGGTCACTGAACGCGATGGCCGAGATAATTGCGGAATTCTATTGTCAGGAACAGTGCGTTACATTAGTGTCCGTGTACAACATTTGTTTCAATCGTCAGGTTTCATGGTCATGGCCCAATTTACATAAGCATATACGTTAAATGTGACGAAATCGTTTTATATTACAAAACTAGACACCCACTCGCGGGTTCGCCCGCATCATCGCAACAAATTCCCTTGGCAATGAGATGATTCACCGCAGTAATAAGTAGCCTATGTTACTCTCTAGCTTCCTTAATATTACCAGAGACAAAAGTCAAGTCAAAAATAACTCCTGTACTCAAATTCGAACTCAAACATTCATTTATATTTATCCACTTGAACTTTTTGTAGAAGCATTTATAAAGCACCAAAACACAGTCTTCCCAATTACAAACGTGCAACGTCCTAATACGAAAGAAAACAGACGGCAAATAAACAAACAAACAAATATACATCTACAATAAGGAAGTATGCTTGAAAGTAAAAAGAACTAGCCTACTCGTAAAGTAAGTATTGTAATAAATAACGACCGTTTAATACGACTCTTATGCGAATATGCATAATATTATGTTCTATGAATTAAAGATGATATCTGTATCCCAAATCATTTGTTGCTTAGAAAGTGTTCAAACAGGGATTTCAAAATTCACGTTCACATGACGTAACTGTCTAGATGTATAATTAATTTAATCACTTTATTTACAGCGCCATCTATTTCTTATCTATGTGTAAGCAAAGTTTAGGTCCATCATCAAAAATTTATAATTTTCGTTTCGTCGTAGTCGTTTCGAACACTTTACGTCGGGTTAATAATATAATGAATGATTCGCGTTCAAAATCCGTTAAAAAGTTTGAATTTCTAAATGTATAATACTCGTGTAAAATCAAACACAAGAAAATACTAGGATTTGATTTGTTAACACTCGTACATAAATATATTCTTCCTTATAGAATATAGATTAGCAATAAAAGTTTCATGCTGAACGCGCTTCAGATATTCTGCTTCGGAGTTTTAATATAACAGCGTATCAATTTATCGTCAACCAATGATATTAGAGAGGTTATTTTGTATATAAAAAGTTGTCCAACGTAAATTTATGTTTTCTTTTCTTATTATTTGTACAAAATATTTTCTTTCTCGTTTTATTAAAATTACATCCTAACTATCTAAACAAAGAAAATAATAAAAATGGAAGAAATCATAAAAAATATATTTTATGATAAAAATGTGTTGCCCGCACGCACTGGCGTCTTGGAAAATAAAACAAGCACAGCGTGTTTTACGCACAGAAGACGCGATTTATCGCGGATGCCGGCTTCCACACGCTAGGCGTGTAAAGCCGCATCCTTGGTTCCAAGCATTTTTACACAACTGGTGTGTTTCAGCAGCCAACGTGTTAATCAGAAACTATGTTATAATAAAATGTCTTCAAGTATCGATCGACTTATGTAAAACACGTTTATAGTACTTGAACTTGTGATTCGTAAATATCGGAAAGTGCGATAGTATCGCAAGCACGGCGCGGGCGCAGCGCGGCCAGACGAAGCGCAGACGATCCGCGCGTTTCATGTACTTTGTGTTGTGACAAACATAACAACACAATCAGATAACTATAAGTCCAATAAAATGTTGTAGTGCAATAGAAGTTTAGATCAACGACCGACAGTGATCCCAAATCCGCAGTATTTATTTATTTATTTATTACATTAAGGATCACCAACATGACATACACGGATAACGTGGATAGAGAGTTATAAAATTAAACAAAAAAGACTTAGTGCTGTCACAATTATAGGCAACCACTACTAATAAAAATAACATTTCACAGCCTGCAGCTAACAGCTATTTAAATACGAAGACAATTTCGTCTTAAATATATTTTACAAAAAAAAAAACAATAGCAACAGTAAAAAAAAAAAAAATAGTAATAATAAAATAAAATTAATGCGAACACATATATATAATCATGTGATCATGAGGGATTAGGTAAAGGTTCAATCGAAAGCAATTCTTTCTTAAACTTATGTAGCGTATTAGAAAAAATATCAGAAAAAAAATAATTATCTATCTATATATTGTCAGCTTACACCCAACACCTAAAATAAACAGATTCATAAGAATTTTTGATAGAAAGAAGTTGTTTTTGTAGAAATCAGATTCATGTTAAACCGGTATGTCCAAGAATCAAAAGTTCGACGACATGTGACATCTGCCTACCCGCACTTGGCCAGCGTGGTGGATTATGTCCTGAACCCTCATAGGAGGCCTGTGTCGCAGCAGTGAGAACTTGTATGGACTGATGATGATGATGATATAACCTGTTAAATAAGGTTTTATACGGTTTTAAAATTTATAATTCCGTTAGTGCAAATGTCAAAAAGTCAACATTATTGCAACATTAACAAAAGTAACAATTCGAGCCTTTTGAATGATAGGAATAAAATGATACTAAGTATAGAATTAGATCAAATAATAAAAATAATCAGCAGACAGCATCATAATATAGACTTTTATTCAGATAATCTTAACTTAACTACATATATAGTGAAAAGGAAACAGTAAAAATCTAACAAAATACATAAAACTTCGCCGATTGGCACACCGAACTTCAGTAAATAAAGAAACAGCAAATTTTGTGATTGTAAAAGGTACTCTTCGGTTAAAAAGACAGCACCATAAAAAGTTTTATAAAATATCCTACAAACTTCACATACTTAGTATTAACTGAGGAATTTGTATCCATATAAACAAACAAGTGTTGCTCAATCTAATACATATAATATTAATACGCATTTACGCTTCAATTAAGTCATTAAGACGAGCCATACATAATACATATAAGGTTCTAGGATGTGTCACTCAGTATGCAACACAACACCCCAGCACTGAGCGTCGAGCGCTCGGAGCACTGCTAAGTGCTAACCTTCTGCGAAACATCTAACATATACCTATAGATAATACATCATGTTTGATTTATAATGCGAAAAATTGAATTTTGAAAATACCTTCAAAATGCACATATTGTTAATTAATAGGGTTATAGGATATCGTTTATTTGCGATGTTGCAATTACAATGATTTAAAATTCATAGGGAAATATGTACTTTAAAGAAAAGTATTCAAGGATTACACAAAAATATTCAAATTTTATTGTATTCAGGACATGGTCAGTTCGGAAATGGGTATTTTTGAGCATTTGATTTCCTTGCACTTAGAACTTCATATTTCAATGTTATACCTGTCACCATTCTACATTATTAAGTTATTCTATAACTCAAAAGAAAATAACTATCCTATAGAAGTTAAAAAAAAAAAATGGTGGCCATTAACGGCCAATCCATCGCAATCAAATAGCGCAGGCCTCCCGTCACGCCCCCAATTATTTAATCGTGAATGTGATATACCGATGGACTGTCGGAAAAAATGTATTTCTGCTTACACCATTTAGCTTGAATTATTTGTCATCATTACAATACTACGCTACACTTTTAACTTGTCATTAACGTTTAATTGTTTCAAAATGGACATTTTATGCTACACGTCGCTTTACAAAGAACGCTATTTCGTCTATATAATTAGATCACATCATAATTTTAACATTATAATAATAAGCTATAGTATCATCTATTATCTTTTTCCCGGTGACGAACGGATGGTGTGTTTTCCAAACACTAACCACGATTTTATTATCAAAAATGCTCTCTCAATAAAGAGTGATCAACGACTCTCACAAGTACGTACTTATATGACAAGTATAATATATTGTGCTGGTTTTGATTGCATGAATTCCTAACGAGATAACTTTTGGATACCTGGAAGCCCCGAAAGGTAGGACTAAAATGATTTATGAGGTATGTACATTATTTGCGAACTTTTTATAGATTTTTTTTCTCTCCAAAAAATGCCTGTTGTTATAATACAAATTAAAATTGTATAATGTAAGTATTAGTAACGCCATCTGTTGGCAGTTTTAGGTAAAAAAGTGCAATAAGTGCTTTAACGGCATTCATTCGCTGAATCATTTTGATAAACATTGTTTGATTTATACCAAAATAGGGCAAGGGTAAATGAGTGCGCAGGGAAATGTGATTTACAGCAGGTTTTCTTTTTCGCTATAAAAGGATTTGGAAAAGAACCAAACTTTACTTCCTATCGTGTTTGTGAAAAACATTTTAATGTGTGTTTTGTTTTGAAAAATCTATATCTAAAGGATGATTTTATTTTTTAATTTTGCAAATATCTTAACTGCTACAATCTCATCTATACTACCCGTACTGTCATATTAGTGTCTTTACGGCGCACACTGTCATGATAGAAGATATTTAACGCCATCGTCAAATTACAGTAATTATGACAAAAACTAGTGGGCACATCTATTATAATCCTAAGTAAGTGTCAATCGAGCCATTAGAAGCTACCTTGATTTAACAGCTGTCCAGGCATTGCATTGCGCAACGGAAGTCACGGCGCATGTATACCGTGTTGCAATCGCTTACCACGACTGGCATCTATTCATGTCTCCTTGTTCCTTAATGCAAATTGCAGTATCTTCGCGGATGCATATTGTTGATTCGAGATAGATCTAAAGCGTCATAGCTGCGACTGTCTACAGGCTCTAAGTATTCGGGTTTGGTCTAAAGCTATTGATGATATCTATAATATATTGAACCGATTTGCAATTACTGTCTGGTTATTATAACTGTATATTTAAAGTGAATAACCCAAAACTATTGTATAATATTCGATTCGATAATACATAGGTACCTATTATTGTTAGGCATTACTATTTTCTATGGGACCGATCTTGATAATTGCAAAAGTATTGCGTCTGCTTATGGGTCCTACCTGTATAATGGTGTTTATTTATTATTTATTTATTCTTTATTAAAAAAATAAGGGTTTATTAAGGGAGAAATAAAACATGACTCGGTTTAATATCATCAATATATGTATGTGTTGTAAATAGGTAAGTATTATCTGAAATAAACCACACACACATAATACACTGGTGTATAGTGTAGCAGTGTCATTAAAGTTTTCTAGAAACCGAAGTACGTGTATTCAGTTGTACCTTTGTGTGCCGACGGTTGACACTCACCTCGGAACAAAGCAAATAGTTCAGTGCAGGTCAAATAACGAACAATTACCGTTTCTAAGTTAGGTTAAGCGGTTACTTGTTCAATTAACTTTAACACTCTAACCATGTTAATGTCATGAACCTTTGGGTCAACACTAAATGAAAAATATAGGCCATCCAGTCACTTTTAATCTATTGTTACTAACATATGGTTGAAGATATTGTTTGTTTGTTTGAACGCTTGAATCTCAGGAATTACAGAGCCGATTTGGATAAAATATGGCACAAATATAGTTTTAGATTCGAGAGGGATGTAGGATAATTTTTATCCTATCGGACCTATCGTTTTCTTTGACAACGCAGGGAAACCCTACAATAAAACAATTTGGTTGTTGTTAATAGCTGCTTACTCTGCAAAAGTAATTTCCACCACCCGAGTGTATAATAATAAAATCCCTGAGTTGAATTCTACAAATCTGTGTACTAAACAATTCCCTGTGCCATTGACTCAGTTGTCACATTTATTTGTGGTCCTCGTTCGTACTTATATTAATCTACTCTTTAACTTGATCTATAGCCTATACGATCATTATCTTAGATATATTTTATTTATCTAGATTATCACAATCTCAGCCTCGGTGAAACTTTTCCAAAAAAACAATCTATCAAAATTAGATCCTTTATTTGAAGTCGGTCAACCACATGTATAAACCTTACCCGCGTGCGTCTTATTATAGTACTCTCTGTTTTATTGTATTCTCTGTACTTTCCATACTGTGCCATGTGCTCTCTCAATAAATAGTAATCAACGTCTCTCACTTTTCTTTGACAGACGCTCGAACCCTTTTAATAAATATTCTTTATAATTTCATATCAGAATATTCTATGGGCCCTTATTTACAAAGTCATCGTTTATATATTACAATGTTATATAAACAATTTTGTTCGCATAAAGTGTCCTTAGTAATGGAATGAAACGAAACTCAAAAGTAAAAATTTATTTAATTTACAATAATTCACTATCAAAACAGAGCATATTCTTAGAGATAGAGATTCTTATAGGTATAACATTTTTATTTATTTTATTTATGAATATATTATTTATGAAGGGGATGAAAGAAGAAACAAAACAACAACACACAAGCATGAAATGTTGCATATACAAGCAGTGTCCGAGCACAGCTATGTGGGTACACACTTGTTTAGTGATAATGAAATCTACCATATCGTTTGCCATGTCAACACGAATTAGCCATTAGTCGGGTTCTTTGTTACAACTATTGCCTATACTGATCAAACGTGAAATAAGACAAATAAGACATGCAGCAATTAATAATCCGGAAATTTACAAGAAACATGATGACTCTAAGTCTCCTGTAATATTATTCCACCATCACAAGTGCCCCCTGGTTTTCCAAAAATGTGGAGATTCATCAATATTTAAATGTTCCGACTGTACAAGCAGAAATAGAGAAACATAAAAAGAAATACGCTGATCGCCTGTCGTGTCACCCCAATCCCCTTGCCCACGAACTCATAAACCCTTCCTGTACGGCAAAAAGGCGGAAAAAGAAGGATGTTCGGTTTTCCGTTGGGGTATGGTAGTCCCCCGGTGCGAGCTGGCCCCATTCGTGCAGAAGCGTGCTCGACTCCCGCATCCCGCACCTAAAGACGAGTTGGTCGGGGGCGGCTGTCGGCTGTCGGCTGTCAGGGCAGCGTGAGGCCGTCGGCGGGGCTGTAGGCGAGCGCGTGCAGGAAGGCGGCGGCGGCGGGGCCCTGCCCGCACGCCCGCACCGCCCCGCGCGCCCCCCGCGCCGCCCCCCCGCGCCGCCCGAACGCGCCCCTCACCGAGCGCACCCGCAGCTTCGACTCTATCTAAATTAGTCAAGCAATCTTGAGAAATTTTTAATGAATACAAAAAAAAATTATTACCAGGCGGGATACGAACCCGCGACTTTTGCCAACGATAGGGACGCCTAGCCCCTCACCCGGCCGTGAAGAGTAAATTTTTTTCTACTCTTTAAAAATTTATCATTTATACAGCATTTCGATGCTATAAAACTAAAAATTGAATTTAGTCAAGCAATCCTATTATGCAAATCACACCCTGCACCCAGCACGATGCAAGCGAGTTCGTAATTATTTTGAACGATCAAAATTTTAAGTGGCGATAGAATCATTAAGTGGAGGAAATTTTAAATGTTAAATCGTTAAAACATGTAGTTACTGACTATGAACTGATTAGTAGAGCGAGTCTATGTGTGTGCGTGTGCGTGAGTATAAGTGTGTGTATAGGCGAAGGTTGGTGGGTGCGGACGTATAAATGAATGAAAATATCAAAAAATTAATAAAAGAATATGATCAATTCATATAAACGTACTAATCCATAGTCCTTATCATTGTAATGAGAAAACCTTTCAGTTATTTCTCATGAAAAAGATTTTTTTTTAACGGGTTTCCTCATTCCAACTAGATTAATTGAAAAATATTATGTCGATTCGACGCGCTACAAATAAAAAATACACTTACCGGCTCCTTATACACACACCTCAGCTCTTTCAAAGCTGGATGTTCCGCCAGCCGCGCCAAGTGGTCCCTACTGAGCGTCACATCCGTGTCCAGGTCCACCAGCTGCGCCAGCCCCGCGGCCAGCTGGAGCACGCCCTCGGGTGTGAGGCCACAGCTCCACAGCTCCAGCCTCCGCAGTCGGGGCACAGTTGTCACGAGCACTGGGATGTGCAGCTCGCTGAAAGGAGTGGCGCTGAGGTTCAGCTCCACTAAACTGTGGGATAGCTGGCGGATCCCCCTGGCGAGCGCAGTTGGACGCAACTGAGAGAGGAATGCGAAGGAATGATTCAGACATTTGGTAAGATTCCTCAACAATAGAAAAGATAAATACAAATGTACTTGAGAGATCTTTTTTTGAAAGTAAAGAAAAAAACTGTGGCGGGATCACGGGTAGCCGAGAGGCTAGGCGTTGCTACGGTTAGGCAAGAAACGCGGGTTCGAATCCCGCCCCGTGATCGATTTTTTTTCTATTCTTTCAAAAAAAAATTCTCATTTATAAAAAGCATTTTAATGCTATAAAACTAAAAATGTACTTGCAAAAGTAAAACTAGTATAACAGAGGCCCGGTTTCCCTTATTCCTATCCCTTTCCAGTTTAATGTCGGGAATCTATCTGGCTTAAGGTCTGCAATCGATCTTACGCCACTCCAAATGTTCAGCGGGCGCAGGGCGGTCGTAGCGCTTACCATCAGGCGACCCACTAGCTCTGTTACTTACCACGATAAAAAAACGATACAAAAAAGCTCAAAAATAAAATAAATGAAAATTATGTTGGGACAGTCTCTGAAAAAATGGTGTGAATAATTATGCACAGTCAATCAAAGTAAGATTGTAGAATTCTGATTTATGCAGTAGCTTAGGTGAGAATATAAAAGACAATTTTGGATTGAGGTGACATTTTTATTGTTAAAATAAGTAGAAGCACATGGATGAAAATGTTAATTGCAATTAAGTCAATATCAAAATATATGCCTCGGTAATTATGTGATTATAATGATAATTTCATGGTTAAGTATTTTACAATATTTTTTACAATTTTATCTTTAGGAATGCAAATCCAATTTAAATCAAGGTGGTCATGGCTAACTGCATTTAAAATTTAGAATGTCTAATATATTTGATTTAAACAATGGAAAGCTTGTTCGGTTTATTATATATTAATGGATGAACCATAATTACGTACAAGTGTCACGTGGGCTGCCACGTGTGATGTTGTGTGATATCGTGTCATGAGTGATGCTACGAGTCATGCGTCACATGCATATTATTATACTACTCTGTGGTCACATGTGTCGTGTGGCTTATGTCGTGTAGCGTGTGTCGAATGTCGTGGGTGGTGTGAGATGTCGTATGTCATGTGTGTTTTCGTAAGATGTCGTGTGAAACATGTGACGTCACATTTCATGTGTGATGTCGTGAGTCATGTCTTTTGATTACGTGTGTTATGCGTGATGTCTAATCTAAATAATAATTATTAATGTCTGTAATCGTTATTACAACACTAACAATAAATTCGGAATAACACTAGGTATGTTTACTATGTAAGCTAATTGTTCTGATGCTCACAATCGTGCAGCCCGTGATGTGCAGCACTTTCAGCTTGGGCAGCCGCATCACGTGTACTACACCCTTAGCTGTAACTGACGAGCACGTATACATGTGAAGTTGAAGCAGGTTGGTGCACTGGCCGATTACTTTCCACCTGGAGATAAACATTTATTTATCAAAGTTAGCAACCATACATGTCGCATTATTATATATCCAATGGGATGTGTGGTTCGGAATGATTCAAATAAGCATGTTAATGGTCCCATGTGTCGTAACTATCTCCAGCCACAAAAATCATACCAATTAATGAAACAAACACACTTTCCTAATTACAAAGCATATTAATTTAAGTAAGGTTTAATTTAATCTATATTTCACTCAATTATACTATATGTAAAGAAAAATAATATACTAGGAATAACACTATATTTTAATTGGTAAATTCTAATTGGTATTTTTACATGTTGTAAATTTTTATGGAAAGGATTTTTTTTCCTTATGAATATAATTACCTCCGATCTTTTATTCCATGGCATATAAGAGTTAAATGTGTTAAATGTTTGGAATGTAACCGAATGACCAATCTCATTTTGCTTAATATGTAGTTATGACTCTGGCCATACATATGCAGAGCCTTTATTTGTTTATATGGTGCTAAGTTTATCAAATAATCAGGTCTGATGTTGTTATTCAGGACAATAGAGTTGACTTGTGGTGGTGGAAGGTAGCCCGTGTGAAGATCACTCAATGCGAAAACATCCAAGTGACGGAGGGTTTTGATGGAGTGCAAAGATTTCATGAATATTTCTCCTGAAAAATCAATGACTTGGTTTAAAAATATTTAGATGGAACTTGTTAATAATAGTCTTTAAACACAATTTTAAAAAGCATTGCAAAAATTTACATAAAACAATGTAGCATGTATGGAATTTAGGTTACTGCACTAAATGTGAGGTCGAGTTTTTTATGATTTTATGTTCTTTTCAATATTCTTCCATATATTTAATCACCTGACAATACCTCAATCAACCTATTTTAAAACAATAAGTTTCAATATTCTATTTTTTTTTATTTCTTACCTCAGAACTTGACTGGATCAACCAATTCTGATGATTATTTTTTTATTTGAAAGCTGCTGCCTTCCATTTACACCCATTTAAATTTGGTTTGGTTCTGTCAATTTGCAGATAGTTTAGTTTTTTTGTTGAAAATAAAAATTACTGATCTATGTTATGTTAAGTCTGTATTATTTTACTGGTTCCATCCAGGTTGGCTTGGTTCAGAAACCATGACTTATTCCTAATGGTGAAATATTTTTTCAAAATCAGGTCAGTAAGTAGTTTCAGAACTAATTTAGTACAAACAAACAAAAATTCATATCTAAATCGTAATAGATCTATTGCCGATTTTCTAATTAGTATTTATAAAGTTTTATAGCGCTAACCTATTGGAAAATTGTCATTCAGTATCAGCTCTCGAATATTCATTGTGTGAAGTTTTATCGCAATTTCAATAGGTAATTGAATTTGAATGCTGATCTGATCGAGAGGAGCAAAAACAGCCACGACTCCCTTGTTCATATTTAATATTTTACTGTAGTTAGTCATCGTTATCACCCTGTGAGACACCATATTTTTCCATCTTCGACAAACTTTTGATACAATTGAATACAATATTCGAGGCGGTAGATAATCGAAAATCATTAATAATATTTCGTCTGGTAGTTTGTTCATCTTTGAAATGTTCTCTTGTTGATAATTAAGGATGAAAAGCATTAGCTTCTCCACAGAATACATGAATCCAGTTATATACAACCGAATCCTATATCCACATTCCACAACCGAAATCTTGTTTGTCAACATTTAATAAAAAATTTACAAAACGATTGACATTTGACATTTGACAGCGCACTTGACTTTTTTTTTTTTTTTTTCCCCTTTATGGCAATAAGTTTTAAC
>NC_052103.1:74851-80352 GCF_012273895.1 Zerene cesonia
TGATTATTAAATATCTTGAAATAAGTAATTAAATTTAAAAACACGCTCCCGCCTCGTTCAAGTTTCCCGCGCTTTTTCAAAAATATTTATTTATTTTTAGTAGTATCAAATGTCAATAAAATGCGCACTTGACTTCTTCTCTTTGTTTATGGCTTCGCCTTCACCTTCACCCAACAGAGGGACTGCAGTCTGCACAAGGACTGCACCAATGACCATTGTAAGAGGGAGAGCTTAGACCACAGATTAAGAACTAGTTACTACGCTGGTCTCAAATCAATTACAGATAATCCGACTGATATTATAGTGACATTTAACATGCAACTGGGTGGAACATAACAGACTAAATTTTAAGCGCACTTGGAGCAGCTAAAACCAATAGAGACGATACAATTCATAGATTATACACTTATGTAAGCACACAACAGCATTATAAATAAGCTTCTAACAGTATGGGTGGGATCCCCACCACACTTCTACCAGAGAACGTGATATGTTAATCCCTTTGTCCCATTTTTTACAGATGTAGTTCATACAAGGGGAACCAGATAACCTGGAATTCAATATTACGCCTAAATACTTTATTTTATTTGTGACTGGAATTTGCTCATCTCCAAGCATTATGGTTATTCAGCCGAATAAATTTAGAAAAATATAATGTCAAAGTCAAATAGAAACAGCTGACTGTCAAAATATAATAACAACATTTGATGTTAACACGATCAATTATTATGACTGAAAATATACTTTATTAATTCATAAGTACCTAAAATACATTTAATTAAGCAGTATATGGGATTAATAGTGGTTTCAGTGAGCCGATTAATAAATTAATTATCCCATTGATATAGAAATATTCTTAAAATGAGGATGATAACCTTAAATATTTTCCAAATGTCTAAAAAAATTATTAGAATAGGACAATTTCGATGTTTTTGTGAAGTTATACAACGTTCAAGTGATGCGCCACAAAAAATTATTGGTAAGTAGGAAAAAAATCAATCCCCTAAAAGCCGGAATAGCACTGCTGTTTTGCGAATGAGTACTAGTATATATAATTAAAACTACTTTTGTTTTTTAACATTATATCGTTACAGCTTCATATCCTATCCTATGCCTCAGATATAGTCGGATATAGATTATTTAAATCGTGTTCCATACATTAACTCACTCACTTTTTCATTTTTTGATTTCAATATTTTGTTTTTGCCGATGTATACATGTCTGTGCAAAATAACATATCCTGGGTTTTATTAAAATTCAGTAAGGTAGACTGCTATTAAACTTGAACATTATTTCTAGGAGACCCAAATCTTATTGACATTCACCCTTCATGGAGGCAGGATGAAGACGAAGATCTCAGGAAGCAAGTCCTTAGAGATATGAGGGTCATTCCCAACTTCATTACTGAAGAGGAAGAGGTCTCATTGCTCACTGAAGTGGAGTCACAGCTGAAGAAACTTAGATATGAGTTTGATCATTGGGATAATGTGAGTGCTTTTTGAAGTTTTGATTTTTGTTTTCAAAGGAATAATCAGAAGATTTACACAAGCTGATACATCTACTAAGTCTACTCAGAATGGTAATATTATCTGTGATGATATATATATATATTTAACTGTACCTCAGTATTCTCTTATATAAAACTAAATATATTTTCTTAAATAAAAAAGAAGATATTCATTGACAGGCAATCGTAGGTTACCGCGAAACGGAACGTAAGGCGTGGAACGAGCGCAACTCCGTGACGCTGTGCCGCGTGCGCGCGGCCGCGTTCGAGCCGAGCGCGCACCTGCTGCCGCACGCACACGTGCTCGACTTGGCGCCCGCTGGCTATATCAAGCCGCACGTCGACGCCGTACGGGTGAGTTGGGCCCCAACATTTCAAACTCAAACTGAAACATTTATTTATTCAATTAAAATTCCTATAGAAGTACTTTTGAATTGTTATAACATAGTTTTAACATTTACCATTGTGTTGGTAACATGCCTTATTTGAAGATTAAAAGATGTCTTTTTTCAAATTTCATCTATGGTAAAATAATATTTTAAAATAAAAAATATTTTAACTTAATTCTAAATATATTGATAATTAGGAAAGATACATAGTTTTTCAATGTCACACACAATCATTATTTTCAGTAACATAGTTTCTGGTCGATTTTTAAATATGGCTAACAATATATTATGTATAGCTTTTTGATTTCGTTTCAATGCAGAGAATATTTTTAATGAGATACAAATCAGATGCTTGTTTTTATTACTATTCTAATTAAAAATTCACATAAAAATAGCTAGGTCACTTGTTTTTGATAAGAAGGAAAGCATCCTGGATAGTGATTACATACGGCAAACTAAATATGTCAGTTCTGCGGCGACACGATAGCGGGCCTGTGCCTGCTGTCGGACGCGGTGATGCGGCTCATGCACGAGCTGCGCGCCGACCTCGCGCTCGACGCGCTGCTGCAGCGGCGCTCGCTATACATCATGAGGTGATGCACTATATACAGGGTGTAGCAGCCGACAGCGGGCCTGTGCCTGCTGTCGGACGCGGTGATGCGGCTCATGCACGAGCTGCGCGCCGACCTCGCGCTCGACGCGCTGCTGCAGCGGCGCTCGCTATACATCATGAGGTGATGCACTATATACAGGGTGTAGCAGCCGACAGCGGGCCTGTGCCTGCTGTCGGACGCGGTGATGCGGCTCATGCACGAGCTGCGCGCCGACCTCGCGCTCGACGCGCTGCTGCAGCGGCGCTCGCTATACATCATGAGGTGATGCACTATATACAGGGTGTAGCAGCCGACAGCGGGCCTGTGCCTGCTGTCGGACGCTTTGATGCGGCTCATGCACGAGCTGCGCGCCGATCTCGCGCTCGACGCGCTGCTGCAGCAGCGCTCGCTATACATCATGAGGTGATGCACTATATACAGGGTGTAGCAGCCGACAGCGGGCCTGTGCCTGCTGTCGGACGCGGTGATGCGGCTCATGCACGAGCTGCGCGCCGACCTCGCGCTCGACGCGCTGCTGCAGCGGCGCTCGCTATACATCATGAGGTGATGCACTATATACAGGGTGCAGCAGCCGACAGCGGGCCTGTGCCTGCTGTCGGACGCGGTGTGTCACACTCACGAGCTCGATCATATCTAGTCTTAGCAAAACTCTTTATAAGGAGAGCTCAAAAATTACTTTAGTTTTTTTGTGAACGATTAACCATATTTTTGTAAAGAAACATATTTTACTTAATTAGAAGTATTTTCTCGTAATTTTATCCTGTTTCTAGTGAAAATAAAATATGTTATTTGCCGAGTTCCCCCCCAAATTGAGATTAAGTAAGATTTATTTCGACTCGACATTTGAATGCAGATTTATTCTTATATTCTAAATGTGCCATGAAAATCCATCAACAGTATTATTTTAAAAATTCGCAACTTTTTTCAGCGGTGTTGCGAGATACGACTTCAACCACGCAGTACTGTCGAACGAAGAGAGCAAGTTCCGAGGAGCTAAGCTGATAAAAAAGCGACGTGTTGCCATCATCTGTCGAGAGCAACCCAATAAAGAGTCGGATTGACATCTACCACTTGTACCTGTTGTTTTTGTCATATTATTTATGTTCGACTATCACAAATGTATCGCTCGTTTATAGCCGCAAGTGTTGCCAACAAAGCTACATACATATTCAGTAATTTATTCGTCAACAGAATAAATATAGGCATTTTTTTTTCACTCTGTATTTTAATGTTGCGATTATATGCTGGATATGTGTATAGTTATGCCTGCGAGAAAAAACATAGTGCTATTTATAAAATGTGAGAAACAAGTCGAGAAGACTTGATCTATTTCCCTTTTATTCCCTACAAATCCCATGCAATGGTCAGTGAGTACAAACTAGACTGAGAGAAATAAATAATGTTAATTTCTTGTGATACTTGAATTATTGAATACCTGTAGTATTATTTAGATAATAAATTATTTTGTTACTGTTGTTAATAATGTTTTACTTATTTTGCCTCTTATGAAAATTAAAGTCAATGAAAAATTTCAATGCTAAAACTATTTTTCAACAAACTTATGATGTGACCTCGTAGTATGTCCGTTAACTTGAGCATAACATTTGCCAGCCCATTATTGATATGTTCAAAAATGATGTTGTCATTAGACTAAGAAACTTTGAAGAATATCTTAATTTCGGAATAATAAAACAAAAGAATCATAACACTTTATTTCAAAAATATTTAGTTACAATTTATTTCTCTACAATAATGTGTATTCGTACCTACTTTAACAGGCCTTTCGCCAGCGTGGACAAAGGAAATTCCGAAAGGAGATGTTTTCACGGGTTAAAGGGCTTTGTCTAATTAAACTGCATATATTCTTTGTCAATGCATGATTAATGAGAATTACTGCACATTTACAGACGAGTTTCGTCATAAAGTAGATATTGTATTACAGTTTGGTGATATATCCGTTTGGCTCATTGGTGCCTACTGGTAGTCACTGGCGTCGTCGAGGGTCTCCAGCTCGAGGTACTCCACGTCGCCGTCCGCGGCTGCGGTCCAGTCTTCGTCCTAAACAAATTCATATTCATATATCACATTTTTGGACATCACTACATAGTGTAAAACAAAGTCGCTTTCTCTGTCCCTATGTATGCTTCAATCTTTAAAACTACACAACGGATTTTGATGGGATTTTTTTAATAGATACAAGTGATTCATGAGGAAGGTTTATATAAATAATAAAGTCTATTAAACTGCATTAAGGCTTATAGCATTAAAAATTCTGCTATCGGTCTCATCGCTAAAAATGCCTTATGGAGACCCACATCCTTTTTCCTACCCTTCCCAGTCCTTTCGTTTTCTTTCTTAGTCCCTTTTAATTTGAAGTCGGCAATCCATTTGTAGAGGTGTAAGCTCTGCAATCGAACTTATGCTTTTGCAAATGTTCATGGGCGGTGGCAGCGCTTACCATCATGCGACCCGCCAGCTCCATTGCCGACGGTGTCATAAATTTTTTTTTATAGATGTCGCTACGGTGCTCATCGACAGAAACATCCCTCTCGAGAAAATGCCATTTTAAAAGGCAAGGAAATAACATTATTCCATTTGTGAAAATTCTAAGGTTGTTAATCTCAGGTTGGAGTATCTAACAATTCAAATTATATAATTTCATGTTGTACACGCTATACATACATGTTGCGCCTCCCGGCGGTGCACGTGCGAGTGACGTTTCATGGCCGCCATCGAACCGAACCTGAAATTTATGAATTGTTTATTAAACATTAAAAGTATTTTTTTCCTTTACAACTATAACAGTTCTGAATGTCCTTGACCAAATTTATTTCATGTATGTTTTATAATCAGCATAACATGTTGAAATTTCACTGTATAAATTGGACAGTCCGCAAAAGGTAAAAGTCAGATAGATATGAGTCATTATATTCGTTTATCTGACATAAGGGATGGAAGAGGTGATGAACGGGAAAGTCTGTATCAAAAATT
>NC_052103.1:81352-90606 GCF_012273895.1 Zerene cesonia
GCCGCGCCCGCCGCGCCCGCGTGCCGCGAGCGGATGTGCGCGAGCAGGTCGTTGCTGTGGGTGTGCATATAAATAAAAATATATATTTGTATAGTTTTGGAAAAAGTAAACAATTAAATAAAATAATAAATCAATAATTGAATAAGACGGATGAGAGGTGCCATAGCGCAATCTACTTAGTCTAGATATAGTTTTACTTTATAGATATAGTTATGATTCTGATGAACCACCAAATGACTCGATGTGAGTATTGTTAAAAAAATATATATGAATCTACTAAATGTAATAAATAAAATTTAAAAATACTTTTAAAAACCATCTTTTATAGTCGGATTATTTGAAATAAGTCACATGTATACAGGGTCTGCCAATATTGATGGTGAAAACTTTACTACAGAAATGTGTATGTGTGTGTGTGTGTGTGTGTGTGTGTGTGTGTGTGTGTGTGTGTGTGTGTGTGTGTGTGTGTGTGTGTGTGTGTGCGCGAGCGACTCACCGCGTGGGGAAGCGCAGGATGCAGGCGTCGTAGCCGCACACGAAGCGGTCGGCCTGGCGGTGCGCCAGCGCGTGCGCCGCCGCCGCGCCCGCGCCCACCGCGCACAGGCACACCGGGCACAGCGCCGGCTCTATGCGCACACCGATTTTTAAAATCCTATATATAAACCTCGCAGATACTACTGCGGCATTATCGTTCATCAGTAAAATTGATTACATATTTTATCCAACTAGTCTTTAAAGTAATCGATATGTTAAATATGCGATATATTACTGAAACAAAAGAAAATGTGTCTAATATATTAGAATAGTGTGAAACGTTACCGGTGAGCGAGGGCGGGTGCGCGCAGGCGGCGTGCGCGGCGAGCAGCGCGCGCGTCGGGAACAGCTCGCCGCACACCTCGCAGCGCGCGCGCGCCGCGCACACCGCCGCGTGCGCGCGCGCCGCGCCCGCCGTCTGCGCGACACACAACACGAGGCTATTATATCCACTCGGTAAACAGTTATACTATATATCATGTCAGTTATTTAAAATATTTTTATTCAGGGGTTTTGAATTACACATTTTACATAATCCATTTTAGACAATTTTTACAGAAAAATTATATATTAATTCAAGCAAAATGAGCTTACTGAGTTCATTAACTTTGATTTTTTTTGCATTATATAAACAAACAACATTAGAAAATAAAAACAAGGTACTATACAATTTGATTCGGAAAGTTAGATATCACTATAAAAACACCACACAGATAATATAACCTGGAAGGTGGCCGGGCAGGCGTGGCAGGCCTGCGCGGTGGGCGCGGCGTGCAGCGCGGCGTGGTCGGCGAGCGCGGGCGCCGAGCCGAACTGCGCGCCGCACGTCCAGCACGAGTGGCGCGCGCCCTCGCCGTGCTGCGACACGTGCGCGCGGTACTCGCTCGCGCGCTGACAGAACATTACCATCAACCACCAATCATTGCAATCATTTGTCGCCTCTTCAATGTACCCATTATTATATTAAACTGGACAAATTCGGGCACAAAATTGCACTGCTTGCCAGTTCATAAAGAACATCATAATTGTAATAACAAGAATGAGAACTACTGCAACTTATTGGCCAGAAAGTACAATACAACATACTACAGTGTATTTTTAATAACGCCTATAAGAACAACCCTTTGATAAGAATTTTAGAATCTTATACATTATTTCTATAAATTTCACAAGAGCCAGATTTATGACACCTTAGGTCAGACCAGATGAACAAATATTTTTGTAATATTTCCCAATAATTATTAGTTTTTAACCTAAGTCAATTAGAGTCAAATCCAACAAAACAAGAATCATTTAAATTCATTCATCAGTTGTAAGAGCTGCACTTAAGACAATGTCCCTTTACTTATGTATCTGGACTAACAATCCACCCTGACTTCGCATTTAATACAAATTACTCCGATAGCACTCAGGGATTGTGACAAATTCAATGCAGAAAGAATATTTGAAATTGGCCCGATCAATCCTGAGATTATTGTGTTCAAACAAACAAATTCTGAAGCTTTATATTACAGAAAATAATTTATTGTACTATAATAACAGGATAAATATGAATTTATACAAATAAAGACAAGAGCAGTGTGTCTCACTCAAATTTTTTAATACACATGCGATTATTTTGATATCTGATTGAAATTAATGCAAAAAAATATAATATCCATTAAGAACTTACTTGGAATGACATAGGGCAAACAGTGCACTGGTACACTGACTCTCCAACAGCATTTCTAGCCTTCTCCATATCTTCGTCATCTAGAGATGCAGCTGCAGCTAATGCATCCTTCTCCACCATGATCAAATCATCTTC
The DNA here is from genome assembly GCF_012273895.1 of Zerene cesonia. Lineage (NCBI taxonomy): Eukaryota > Metazoa > Arthropoda > Insecta > Lepidoptera > Pieridae > Zerene > Zerene cesonia. Next base: position 83,694 of record NC_052103.1, read on the forward strand.
ACTGTAAGACCCACCAGAGTTCACCCCAGGCCCACCGACCACAATGAATACATCTATTTTTTGAGTGAGATCTAACAGTTTTCTTCGTAAGTTTCGAATTTTTTCACTCAAGGGAGGAACGGAGCGCGCCGAGAGCGCCGAACTAAACTCGTAGGCGTCTACCGTGCGTCGGATACAACTGGAGCAGAAACGTCCTTCTGGTACAACCTGAAAATCATTATCATAAATTATAAGCCGCGAACTTTTATTAAAAATACTATAAACAATAAACATAGTTTCCTTCGTTATAATTCTTGGTAATCATAGAATCAAATCTTTTTTCCAGAAATTTTCAATATAATGTACCTTATTGTTGTTTATTTGCAGTAACATAGTTCTAAGGGGCACTTGCATTGAAAGCGCGCCCGCGTCGTACTCTTCTGGAGTTGATAGTTCTCCACCACTGCCACATATTGAACATGTTTCTGACTCTACTTCTAGTTTCATTATTGTTGTAGCCATGTCTGAACTAAGAATAAGGATTATCAAACAGTAAACCCTTTTTTAGCTTGTCGGGCTGGGTGATATAAAATACAAACTAAGTTTATGCGAAGTGTCAAATAACATTGTTGACAATTGTTAATGAAAATATCGTATTATCGTGTGAATATGTCAAAGTCAATGTTATTTTTTTTATTTATTTGCTTGGGTACGAGACCTTCAAGCCAAAGTCAAAAATGTTAGTAGGTAGATTGTCTTTTTTATTGTATGTTAAATTGGGAGATGTGGACTGAGGGAAGAGAAGCCTTTGCCCAGCAGTGGGACAGTCATGGCTGATTAATAATTAATAATGATTTATATAATTCTCTGTGATACAAATAATTAAACTAAAATAAACAATTATTCAAATACTAAAAAACATTTCAACACTTTCTTATTTATAGTAATGGCTCTCTACATTACGACTCACTACATTATATTGTGAACAACAAATTTCACTGAAATTGTCTCAAGAATTAGTTTATTCTGATACAACCTGTTTAAAGTCAGCTTTCTAATTTATTTGGTTACTTAGACCAACACAGCAATATAGGCTCTGCCAGCACATTTTCGCAAGGCATTCCTATTACCTTCGTCATTCGTTGTTAAAATTGTGTATACTGTATTTTATTTTTAATCTTAGATCATACGTATATTTTTTCGATTATCTGTGCTAGAATAAAGTTTTGTTTATATTTTGTCTGTCATCTATGGTCTGTATCTGCCATTGTTTGTTTGTGCTTTTCAGCGTCGAAAAGTTTCATAAATTTATCTTTTTTCATCTGGAGATAACCAGATTTAAGTATAAGTTCTGTTTAGATTTGTGAAACTAGGTTATTCAACATGTCTATTGGAGTGCCTATTAAAGTATTACATGAAGCCGAGGGTCATGTAGTAACTTGTGAAACAAATACCGGCGAAGTCTATCGCGGGAAACTAATTGAAGCCGAAGATAACATGAATTGCCAAATGACCATGGTCACAGTAACGTATAGAGACGGTCGAATTGGTCAACTCGAAAATGTTTACATTAGAGGGTCCAAGATACGTTTTCTGATTTTACCAGATATGTTGAAGAATGCTCCAATGTTTAAACGACAAGGAAATAAACCGACCGCTGGTCGTGGCAAAAGCGCTATATTGCGAGCACAAGGTAAAATGTTCATATTGTCTACTTGATTACTTAATACATAAAATTTAATCGCTTGAACAATATTTATACACATCGAAATGTTTTGATATCTATAACAGAGCTGTTTCTGTAGTATCAGTACTAGTAGTATCAAATTCATGTATATTATATATTTCATGTATATTGTATATTCAAATCATTATATGAAAATATATATCATTGAATTCAAAACTATGTTAATTGTTAGATCTCTGGTTATAGGATATGCAATTCTACACTAAGCACGATATTGCACTCAACACAAAATTATTATATCCACATTAATTAGAAATCAATAACATACTATGATGGCCCAATTTTGTACAATAACAAAGAATCATATGTTGGTGGTGGGTCTATAAAAAGCAGTTTTCCCATGTATTTGAATTAGTAGTAGAAAAGAAGTAAAACCTATGACGAAAATCGCCATTGCTTTAAATCTTACCTGCCTCAATAAGTCAGTAATTAGCAAGTTCCGACATGCTGCTTCCGAACATGCTTTCCCTTTATTAATGATTATTCTCACTGAGTATATTTATTTGACCTCTCTTAAGCTATATATAAAAATGAGTCCCTATTTCCCTTGGTCACGCTGTCATGCATGAACAACTGGACCAGTTTCAAAAATTCTTTCACCATGAGTGACATAGGCTATGTACCAGCTAGTCGTAAATATAAATAAACATCTCTTTATGTTGAATAAAACTCTTAAGTAAATCTTGATAAGTTGAAATCTATAACTCATGTTTCATCTCTCTTGATGTGCAAGTTATATGAGGTTTAATTCATAAAAAAACTTTTCATATTGAGTTATTTACTGTGTGTTGAAGAAGCCATTTTTAACAGTAAAAATGGCTTCTTCAACTTCAACTTAAAGTTGCTGATACACCGAGTAGAACATTTTCTAACTATTTATTATTTGGCTATGTATTTCTAATAAAGTATATTTTTTTCATCCAGAGGAGTATGTTACTTGTCACTTGGCATTTAGCATGAAAATTTACTGAATTACTTTATTATTAATAGTTGTTATAAAAAAATATATATCTCTATTATTCTTTTTATAAAGTATGTAAATTGAATATATGAATGTTGTTTGCAGCGGCGGGTCGGGGCCGGGCGGGGGGCCGCGGCGGGGGGCACCGCGGCGGCTGGCAGGGCGGCTCGGGGCCCTCGCGACGCTAGCCACATATTAATATCTTGAGATCGGTTATTGAGTGTTGCTTGTAATCCTGTTGTTGTATTTGCCATATGTCCATAATGTATGAAGGAATTATTTGTAAAATTGAGAGAAATGCACATTGCATTGCGTTGAGTGAGAAGCGATAGTAAATATACTATTGGCAAAGTGAAATTTGTACTATAAAATACAACCAAGAATAGGATGGCTCTTAATTCTTATCAAATATTTATATGAGTCGCTTAAATTGACTCTGTAACTTCATTTTATCTCTCCCATACTATCACTACTTATTTAAAATGAGGATTTCCAATATATGTTAAAAGTATGAACTTGTCTCTCAACCCTTGAGGCTGTTCAATGAATTATTTGATTGAATTACAACCACGGTATTATAAGCAATTCTCTGTTAGTATGTGGCAATGTGTGTTTTAGTGTAAAGTGACTTGTGATATGAGAAAGGACTCAATAAATTACACAACCAAATATTATAAGATTTTAATTCCTTAATCATACTAGGCACCGCTTTAGAGACTTCAGTCTAACTATCTACATAAGTTATCATCATTATGTGGATCAAATGTATTATTTAAATTAAGATACTTTTGCAATAAACCATCTCGAGCCTTAATTGTAAATTTAGTGATAGACTGATAAAAGCAATAAAACTAAATTGGGAGTCTCAAATACGAAATTCTTTGTTTACTGAAAAATACAATAATAATTCAAGTATCTCTCCACTTATCTAAGGCATTAAATTACGCTTACAACCCCACACATAATACTATGTTATTGCATTAAACTTATGAATAAAATAAGATTTAATTAAATATATTATGGTAACAAAAAGCACACTTAATTTTTCAGCAGTCGACTATTTACAGGAAACAAAGACGTCAATTTTCATTTATTCACAAAGATCGAATTTGTAGTTTTTACATTTAGCAGATTTTTAATGCTCTATGCTAAGTGCATAGAGCTTTAAAAATCGCCAATCGATTAAGGTTACGAATTCGTTTACCACTTAATATAATAAATATAGCACTGGTAGACAAATAGGTAAAAATATTGCTTTTACACAACATTCCTCACTAGTTATTATCTGTCCGAAGCAAATCGAATGCATTACATTTTCTTAAAAAATCTAAGAGATTCAATCGACAGACAGATCTTACACATTAGCACCATAGTTTTCGGCGTCCGACTGAGTGAGGTCTCGGAGATACGCCTATAAAGAGCACATGTAAGGGGCTTCAAAGAACATAAATGTAAATGGTACAATTGTATCACATATCGTTCCTATCTAGCTTCTCCCGTGTCGGGTCGTGCTCTTCCCGTCGTCGTGTCGTGAGCTCCTTGTAAAGCGTTTGCGCCGGCAGCTCCACCAGCAGGGCGAGCGGTATCGCAGCGATGTAGGAGACCACGCTGATACCGAACCACTCGAATGGCTGGAAAGCCAACAAAATAAAAATGATTAAAAAATGATTCATTCTTCATAATTGGTTTGATATTAATAACATTATATAATATTATAAGAAAAACCAATTTTGTCTACTCTCTTTACAAAACGGCGTATTTTTCAACTAATAGGGAGTATCTATTCGATATACCAGTTAAGCACAGTTTTACTCAAAAATACTTACAATTACTGCTCTGTACTTATAATGCTCTTGTATCTTTAAATATTTATGAATGATATTTACCGTAGACCATCGGTCGAATTGAATCGGCGCCGTTCTGGTGGCCAGGAAGATTTTGTAGAGGGGCAGATGCAGCAGCAGCGCACCGAAGGAGAGACGCGGTAGAATCCCGCCCAAGTGGGATAACCATGAACGCCAGGGGGCTGCGGCGTACAGGAAAAACATTACTCGTTATGATAATTAATACAATACATTTATAATAAAAAGAGAATCCAGAATTATATTAAATAGCTCGCTGGCTATTGCTTGAGTTAAGTGCAGCATTGAACTGTGCTACAGGTAACCACAAGGACTTTATTGCTTTATCTTGCTTGGTAAGTGAACGGAGTGTAGGTATTTCAATAATTTAGGACAGTTTGCTGAGTCATATAATCAATTAAACGTGTTTAGTACTTCATATTAATGGAATATGGAATCAGGATTCCATAAAAAAGCATTAGTTGGTAAATAGATAGTTTTTTTCTGCAAAAAGTGTCCCCGACATCCTTGGAGAAAGCAAAATGCCAATAGTTCCTTATCAACACCAAAAATTTATAATTTTTTATGAAAAACAACCGCGTTCACATTGTCGGAACTAGCCTAAATTAAAATGGGTGGCCCCATTGCAGGCACCAGCTTTCAAATAAAGAAGAATCATAAAATCGGTTCACCCAGTAAAAAGTTATATGCTAAGAAACAAAAAAAACTAATTAGGATAACTCCTATAAAGTCGGTTGAAAATTCCGTCTATCAGTTGGAGTTATCGAGGTATAAAAACAGTTTAATTGAGAACCTTGGTTTCAGCGATGAAAATAGAGTCAATAGCAAAGCCTTATAATAAACTTACACTTAACCCCATTGATAGCGCCCAAAAGCGCCAACACAACAAACAGAAGGAAGACGGGTCTCTCATAAGCAGCTAGAGCGTTGGCCTGCGCGCCGCGCGCGTCGCCGCCTGCCAGCAGCGGCTCCACGGCCGCCCACCACAGCGCCGCTGGGGCGCTCAGGATCGATATCCAGCGGAATAACTGATAAATAAATAGTTTCCATTAAGTAGGTTCTAGAAAATGTTTGTCGAAAGAACGAGTTTTTAGTTCGATATTATGCCTACTGCTACGATGACTGCTACAATCGTAATGTACAATCGTAAAACAAACGTACAATCCATGTAACAAAATCATTTATTCTTCAGAATGCTCTCTCAAACTTAATAACTTTTTATGCCACTAAAACATTGATCTTATTTTTATAAAGTCAAATTATTATAAGGTTAAGATGTTATTTTATTTTTTTATACTGTAGGTTTATTTTTTTTCAAAGTTAGATGTTTTTTAGACGTTGTTATATTAGCTATTATCGCAGGTGAAGGGAACCCGTCCAGCGATAATAAATATTAATCAAAATACAGAATTTGACGGTTTTATCATCAAGATCTCGTTGGTCCACAGCAATAATTGCATTTTACCGTTGAGTTGGTGACATCCGCGTTGGGCAAGCGAGCTGAGACCAACCAAACCTAACCAGTTGCTAGTTAGTGAAAGTAGCCCGCGTCTAGGGACCTAGTTAGACCCTTTATCGACCTACAGTCTTATACACTGGTGTTAGATAACTTTTTCTGGTTCTGAATAATACCTTGTAAGCATTGTAATCAATTTTATTAATTAAAAAACTAAAATGATGGCTGTTAGAATATAACCAACCTCAATCCATCACTCCATTAAAAATTGTAACTTCTAATACAGTACAATAAAGGTAAATACATCTATTTCTGTAACATTTGAAAGAAAGTAATTTGAAGTCGCAAAATGATTTAACATAATTTTAATAAAAACGTTCATTATAGATACGTGGGTATTTAGGTAAATCGAAAAATGAACGCAGTGACCTTCTTTCGTAAAGTAATGATAATTAATTTCTATAATATACTGCGGACTTCTCATAGGTTTAATAATAAATAGGTATAGTAATTCTTTAGAAAAGGACACGATCTATAGTAGAAGATACCTAAGATATGTTCAATGCCTCAATTAACTTTCAGCAAATTTAAACCATTAACCACAATCAAATATTATATAATAAGATTTCACACGATGTTTTGAACAAATATTTTAGCAGATGTACTTATATATCTTCTGTATGATATTTATGTGAGTTTTGATTATTACCAGTGTCATTTTAATAATTAAAAATTGTGCGAACCTTTGCCGCAATAAGTTTATTTATTATATAAATATGGCGAATGTCTTTTTTTCTGACACCTAACGTCGTTTATATTTTATAGAGAACTATAGCGCGAAGCGGTGCGGCAACCTCGCGCGCCGGTCGGGAACGAAAACCCCCCGCGAGGTACCGAGAGGGTAGTTA
>NC_052103.1:91606-113610 GCF_012273895.1 Zerene cesonia
AATAATAAATGTTCTTTGTCTAATTAATAAAGTGTGTTATTGGACTAAAACCTTCTGAGTCTAACAAACCAAACTATAGAACTGTATTTTCCAGATAAAAATTACTTGTAGTGCATGCACAAATTGTTTTAAGTTTTATACAGACTGCATAAAATTTGAAATCGTATAAGTTATAAAAAGGAAATTATATGAATACGTCTTTTAAAATTGAGTATGTTCCACGGAGCCTCGGTAATATACCGAGAAAGTAATGGATACAAGAACGATATATGTAAACTCAAACTCAAAAATGGTATCTAAGGCATTCCTAATATAGCTTAGTTCGTATCAGTAAGCTGTAGGCAATAATAAAGCGAATACCTTGTAATGCATCCAGTATTTAGTACAACAGTAATAACTATTAAATTATACAGCAAATTGCAAGCTTGTGGCATTTGGTTTCGCAACTCTGATGCAATGTCCACGGTGCAACACTATTATTTGGTAACAAATAAATCCTTTATTACATGCAATTGCCTATCGTTATATAAAAGCGGAAAATTGTAATAATAGTATATGGTATATACCTCCATGTTATATAAAATTTAATTAAACATAAAGAGCCATATAATGAAAGTGTGACATGAGACATCTAGATTTTATTTATTTAAGTATCTATTTATAATGTAGCAAGTAAACGCCTTGCAACATTTTTCATTGCTGTTTCACATCCATTGATCAGAATGTGATGTTATATAAATAACTTATAGCCTACATCTATAAATGGATTCTGCAAAACAAAATTTTTTGTTTTATTTGAACCACTGCAAATGACATTACGCCCTTGCATGGGCTGCGGTAGCACTTACCATCAGGTTACTTACTAGCTCCTTTATCGACTGTGATATAAAAATACCGTTTAGACTACAGACAGAAAATACAGACATAGGTGCGATCAACCGAAATAACAGATTTGTTGAGCCTTATATTCGTTTGAATAATATCTCTTTACATACAAGAACACTCGTCATACACTTAAAAGGAGGTAAGTAAGCCTACTAACCTTATATTCGGTGATGCGCACTCCACTGTCCCTCAGCTGGTAGTGCAGGTGCGCCAGCAAGAGGCCGGCGAGCACGGCGGGCGCGTTGCCCACCGGAGATTGATAGATCATGTCGAAGGCATTTTCCCCTGCGTATCCCGAACGGATTGCCCTGAGCAACGAATGGTAACTTGAGGCTTCAAGAATTTAGCGTAACCAAATTGAAGTACATTGGTGAACCGAATTTACGCCTCAAATTTTATGGATATCCTTCTAAGATGAATTCTTACAAACCTATAAATGTAATTAAACATTATTGAAACAGAATAACGCAACGATGCAACAGTTTATTTTGAACCATTTCCTGTAAATAATAGATAAATGAAACAACATGCAATTACAAATATCAAAACAATTCATACTCTGGCCGATGCAGCACGAAGTTAGGCACGAGCCGCCACGTGAACGACATTGCGAAGTTCATGGCGGTGAAGATGAGGAACAGAGCTGCCAGCAGCAACGTGGCGATGCGGCGCCCGCGGAGCAGCAGGGTCAGCAGCAGCCCAGCTATGTACAGCTGCATGTCTGCTGCGAGGTACCTTAACATTGAGGATTTCTAACCATCAGGACATTGGACTTGTTTGGACTAGTTATTTGCTATTAGCTAGTCACTGAATTTAAATTCTGTTTAATTGCATCCGGACAGAAAAACAAAAAAGAGTAATCGAGTTTCTTGATCATTCTTTTCGGTAGAATTTACCTTGATTGGTGGAAGTTTAAAAAATTGTCTATCCATAAATACTTGTAAAAAGTTTGCATGAATAATTCAGATATGAAAAGTTAATTGTAGATCGATTGCACAGACAATAATTTCAGTTTGTAAAATAGAACCAGATTACGGATTAATAAATAAGTGACTACGCGTTTAAGCTACGAGTTTTCTTTGACACGATTATACGTAATTCTACAACAACTGGAGCACGTCTCAATCATTTACGGAATTAAATTATCATTGTATTTCACAAAAATATTGTATTTACAATTTGGGCAAGGTTTTTCATGAATTCTAAACAAAATTATAAGTTTCTCGCTCCCGGTTGTATTTTGATTATTTACAATGAAACGATAATTGTATTGGATAAGGATGAATGATATTAATTACCACGTTTGTATCATGCATTTATCTTCCGGATGGACAACATTGTTCACGTAGAGTACATGCGTCCAAAACTTGCGGCGACAAACTTCCGCCTCGCCTACCACGGAGGTCGCCCACAGCGGCCCCACGCCCAGCCGTTCCCACCAGGTCGTCACGAACCACATCACGAGGAAGTAGCTGGGACTGATCCTAGACAATACTTTTTCCGTTTACTCAGATAAGCATGATTGTGGAATTAATGTAATAGCTTTGTTCTTTATAATATTGTGAATGATTGATCAGGTTAGTACAGTTATGATGGTTTTATATTATAAAATAATCCAAATAACATAGGTAATATTTACCCATTAATATATTTTCACAATTAGTATTATTGTTTTAGTAACTAAAACACTACAACTACTAAAAAACTAAAATTTAGTTGTTCTAAAGATTTGTATTCTATCGTGTTTATATTGATTTGTGTATTATGTACCTAGGTACTTATTAATCATAGCCACTAACCTAACAATCCTATTAATCATGGTGCTGAAGAAGGTCTTCACCATGGATACTTTTTCACGCTGCCGCAACAGTTTCTGTGCGAGCAGGAACGACGACATCACGAAGAAGTTCTGTACCACCAGCGTGCCGTTGGTCATCAGCAGGGTGTCAGGTGAACTGCGAGACTGTAGGAAAATGATATAGTAGTCCAAATTATGTACTTATGTTAGTATATTAACTGAAATGGTTGGAAAACCCCGCACACATAATTTCCGTTTAAAAAGTCATTTAAAAAAACAAAAGGATGGAATAAAAAAATACATATTGCGGCAAAAGTAAGGTAATTTCATAGGAACATATCTATACGCAATTGGTCACTTTACCTGTTCCAAATACCTTGTATTAGAGGTATATGTTTGGATGGAGAGCCAAGCGACGTGCTCCAGTAGGATGGACATCATGCAGAAGACGCGAAGGCCGTTGAAGCATCGAAGGTCAGCTGATGAGCTGGAGGGGATCGGCGCGATGAGGTCACGCCACGAGCGACGGACCGACCAAGAGAGTGCCCAGCCATAATCTGCGTTTATTAATTAATTTAGCTAAACGATAAACTATCAATTCTTGGATTCTTCTGTGCCATATTCCTCTGTAATCGTTTTTACGAGTCGAAATTAAGCTTAATCTTTAATAATATAAACAAATTGGATTTTCTAATTTCAATATTTTACCCGACTTCAAAAATAAAATAAATATATTCAAATGTATATTATTTGGATTTGTTAGTGGCCGAGCAGTCGGAATTGTTTCAAAAACGAACAAGTTTGAAATTTCTGTTCTATTAAACATTCAATACCTTTTTTTGTGTGGTCAGTTAGTGTCAAATCCAAGGTAGTGCTTATAGCGGCTATCGCCAGGACTGCGCTGAACACGGCAGCAAATGCTCTCTGATTGGCGGACAGCGGGGCCTCCCGTGGGGGGCCCCGCTGGCAGTAGTCCAAGTGGTACAGCTGCGCAGTTATGTTGTAGTCCCATGTGGTGCTCTCGTTTACACATGATTCGAACCTATTTTGTTATAAAATAAATAGTCTAATATAATTCAATTTATATCAAAAAACCGGGTGGAAGTAATGATAAGAAATTTATTTTGTAATTCAGGGTATAATCCACGATTGCTACTATTAAACCTACTTATAATTTTTGTATAAGTAATTTTATATCTAAAATAAAAACTGATATACACAATAAAAAAAGTTGAAATGATATAACTTATTTTAAGAAACCTTGTGTTTTTAACATGTTTATATACAATAAGAAACACCACTACCTGTCAATAATCAATGAAAACTAACCAGGTATCCAAATGAGCATTGTGTTTATTGGCCAGGTGTGGACAGCGCTGCGATACGCACACGCCGCGGTGTAGTAGCGTGTGGTTGTAGTTGTCCACCCACTTGTTGGACCAGCCCTGGAAGACAGTTTCTTTAGAACATACAGAATATTGGAATGTATAAAACTCACTATACAGGAAGTTTGGTGATAGTAATTATTTCAGATTTTTATAATCGGGCACACGAAACATACAAACGTGTAGTTATTTCGTATTTGTCCTCTTTTCAAAAACAGATCCCTAACGCTACGAGTAATTTCTCTAGTTTGTTAGTGGAATAAAATATAACATTGGATTTGTTGTCAAATGAACTAACACTTGGAGTGACAAGGTAATTTCATAGGAACATATCGGTTCTATAATTAAACAATAACCATAAAAGAGCTGCAAAATTTGCGACAAAACTGTCGGGTCATACACTTGAAATCAAAATTTTAGAAGAATCTAACTATTTAATAATATTACGCACTGTATTACACATCGAATCTACCAAAAAGAAACAGATTCACCGTTTGCTGCTCAATCATTAAGAAAAAGTATATACTGCGGTGTTTGTCAATTTCAAATTGCTGACATCTTAGTTTGGCTTGAATACCTGTAGTTGCGTGTAGTCGTGTCCGTAAACCTCATTATGTAAGATCACACAATATATACCGGTAAGTAATAACTAATTACATATACACCGGTACATGAGGAAATAAATAAGAAAACCATCTTCATCTTTCATCATTTCTTCCTATGAGCACATTTCTCAAACTTAATTACACAAAGAAATGTTTGCATTTTTATTTGAACAAAAAGATAAAAGAGCCTCGCATAACTTAAAAGTTAATGTGCAGAATTATTGGAGATTGATTTCCAATCAATTCGTAGAACAATTAAGATGAGTATTGCGTGTGTTTAAACAGAAATCAGAAGTTTACTTTGAAACCAAAACAATGTTGAGGTTCTGTCAAGGATGTAGGATGCTCCAATTATGGTATGTTTTGTTTAGTAGTACATGTTAATAAGGTTTCGATCATATAGCTATTTATTTATGTTAAAATGTCCTACAAATTGATTGGAGTTTGATCGGTAGAGTTATACCCAAGTGCTCGTACAAGTCTAGTACTTACTACTAAGTCACTACGGTACTTGTGTGTTATAAGACTAAAACTTCACTGTTTTTTATAGCTTTACAAAGTATATTAAAGCTATACAAATGTTTTTTTAATACGAGTATAACTTTAATTGAGTTCCTGCGTAAATAAATTACAAAATAAAGACATAAATTGAAAATCCCCGAGTCTGAAAAAAATGTTTCCATATAATCTCTTAAAATACTGCATTGGTTGCTTTAAATGTCAGGGCAAAAGGCTGATTAACGTTATGTTGTGACTAGATAGTGCAATATTAGCTATTAGCGACTAATAGCTAGCGGACAGGTTACGCGCATGCGCTCAATTACACGCATGTGCGCTCAGTGTCCTCTTATTAGGGTTGGCAATACCAATAGAATAAAGGTATAACGTACATCCTATATCTTATATCCTTCATCGCAATAAATCTCAGCCTCTAAAATTTATTTATGTTTTATGTTTTTTGTCAGTAATCTACTTTGTTCAAAAAATACATACTACTTGCCTCTCCTTTTCAACTATAAATACTTTAAATTCGAATGCCACGACGCCTGTTTTCTAAAGTTTTCCTAAAAATACCTAGCTTAAACGACAATCATAAACTGTAGTTTCCTCAATAGCGCTAGTCAGTAGTTGCGGCAACCCTCCGGTCGCGTCGCCGTGGCGGAACGGCCTGCATTCTGAAGGCTGACGAAATGAACCACTTTCCTCTTTCACATTTTAACCAGTTGGTCCTACTATTTACCTTGCTTCTGTAAACAGTAGTGACGTAACAATAGAGAAGTATAGGTTGGATCAAGTAATCGAGTGAGCCAGATAATATGCCCCTTATGGTTGGGGCTAATCTAAATATATATAACTCAAAGATGACTGACATACACAGTGATCTATCAACGCATAGCCCAAACCACTGCACGAGAAGGAGGCATCCGCTAAGAAAGGATTTTGATAAATTATAACCCCAAGGGGATAAAATAGGACATGAAAGCTTGTACCATGAAAAATTATTAGGACTGCGCGGGCGAAACTGCGGGCAACAGCTAATAATACATATGGAAAGATATCGAAATGCTTAGACTATTATTACTACAAAAAGTATAAAGCAAACCCGCTCTCCGCGTCTGTCTCTACGTATGTATGCTTAGCTACACAACGGACTTTGATGAGCTTTTTTTAAAGAGATAGAGTGATTTAATTTATATCTATAATAACATCTATTAAACTACTCCGAATTGAACGTGTGCGAAGCCGCGGGCAAGAGCTACTTATAATGAATATTGAATACCTTATATTAGTTAAATCAAAACATTTCACATCACAAAGCGTTTCTGGAAGATACTGCTTATTTACGAAATCGTTTTTGTGTTTAATTAATTAAGGTACTTTAAATGTGATTTTTTTATAATTAATTATTTGGTTTAATTAAATAAAGCATAATGTGGTGGTAACAGATCATTATATGTGATGGATCATAAAATACAGATATAAAAATACAAATACGCAAATCGTGGAGCAATTATTTACTTATTTATTGTTTTATGTGTTTGAAGTTTCAAAAGAAGGAGTTTCAAATAGCAACAATTTATTGCCTGTATGTATGTAGATAAATCAAATATTTAAATTCGTATATATACAAATACACCAATCAAAAGTAATTCTTTTACATTCAGTAAAATCAACGACAAAGGTTTCAGATATAATTTAACGTAAGAAATAGATTATCACCTGGTTCATTGCGAATACTAACAAGCTCTCATGGCCCCTACACTGAACGGCTCCTGTCCCCCAGGGATATCTACGCAAGATCTCCACACTCCAGAAAAAATAAATTTGCTTCATAAATTTTTTTGGTTGTTTTTAATAATTATAATGACACAGATTTCCATAAAAATACAATTAAAACACGCATTAGATAAGGATCTGTGGGTTAAATAATAACATATCTACAACAATAAAAACAAAAACAGATAAGTTTTTTTATTTATTTTAAATAATATTATGTATTAGTAATTATTTCAATAATCTAGTTAAGACAAATAATATGAGTAATATATTGTTATGGTGTGAATAATCGCTTTTCTTTTTTTATTTTATAAAATATAATGTTTTTCATTAAGCGTGCGCTCTCACAGAACTGGTTTAAATTGAAAATTATTATTTTAACTTTCACCTATCATATAGTGTTTTTGTATACAAATATATTCTAATAGGTTGACACGTTTAGATTAAAAGTATTCACAATATGAGTTTGTTAGTTTCTCAATGGACATTAATAGTTAATTTTTTTTATCCTCTAAAAACGCGGGGAAGCCGCGGCCGGAAAGTTAGTATATTTTATAACTTATTTAGACTTTTTTCTCTATTCCCTGTTAAAAGTGTTCTATCTTGTGTATAACTTGAGTTTACGTACAGTATTATGTTATCTGTGGTTTTACTCTAAACTTTAAAAAATACATACTCGTATAAATTGTTTAAGCATTTGTGTGTTAAATTAAGCTTATAGTATTGCAAATTATACTGTGTAATCAAGTGTTATTTCTCATATCATTCATAATATTTTAGTGGGTACATTTCATTTCATTTAGTATAGAGTTAGATTAAATTATCAAGAAAACTACAAACATGAATGTTACTTATATATCTAAAAAATTAGATATAGATTTAGACTTTCTGTACACATTTAGGTTAAATCTCCGAGTTTTCCGGGAAGCGCATGCGCCGTCGAGCGAGCCGCGTGCGGCGTGACGCAATCGTTACGTTACTCTCCGCTGGATTGCCTAGATTGGCTAGGTTTAGATACATTTAAATGCACTTTTGTTATTTCGACATCGCTTCTCGAGAGCTTTGGTATATACGGTCTATTGATTATTTGAAAGGAGAAAAAAATTAAATAAGTGCATTCTGATTGTGTATTTAGTTCATGTTGTATGTTGTTTTGCACCTCTTTGCTTTTATTACACATTACGTACTTAACTATTAATATTCCAAAAATTGTATCATCATTAAGAAGGTTTCTTATTAGTAGAACGTCAGTGTAGACCAAAACTGACATGTAGGTATCTCGGGACCCATTTTATCATCCATTTTCTTGAATTAAAATTCCTCATCCTTGATCATCGTGGCATAAGTATGAGAAAATATTGTTTTTGTTAAAGTTTGTTTTACCAAATATCAACTTCTTTACCAAATTCTTGGTAACGCATAGCACAGTAAACAAAAAGCGTGTAGTTATTATATGGTTATTCAATTTATTAGGAAAATGGAGACTGGCCAGTTATGATACGATCACCGTGGATAAGTGAAGTAATATACCTATTACGTACATAAATAAAACATGATGTCCACAAAATACAAACAAATAGAAGCCGGCGCTGTCTTAGTTTCATAATACGAGTTATTGACCTCCCCCCACGTCCCTAGCGCCCTATCCCTTTCGCTAAAAAGAGCTAGTGTTGTCTTAGACTTGATTTGACAAACACATAATAGTTACAAAACACCATGCCATTTGTGAAGTCATGTACATGTCTGGTTGTAGTTTGGCCAGCTAATTGATTTTGATTTGCAGCTATATTGCGAAAATAATAGCTCAACTAGGCTATAACATCTGAGCTATCTGAGGGCTAGGTTATATTAACTACATTTAACACCACTCAAAGTTTCAATAAAGAAAGGAAATTAATCTTCCTGGAAGACGTTGGTTACAAATGAAGTTGGTATAATAAGTATACAAGCGTTATCGCATGTGTCTTCAATTCAGACTTATGCCTTACAATATAACTAATACTGTGATATAATGATAACGCAAGTTGACAATTTGAAGGGCTGACATTTCAAAACGTTTTTGTCTAATTAAAGAAGCCGCGGAAATGCCTATTAATTCACTGTCTATTCATAAATGTCTAAATGTTTTTAAAGCTGCATAGATTGAAAAATGCTCACCACGCTCTTTTTTTTACAACGATTCCTACTTATTTATAGATTCTCTCAAGTTCTATTAAATTAGGCTCTCCCTAGATTTTATAAAGTTGTATGGACATAGTATGAAATGACTTACCGTCATGACTTGGAACAGCTGGTTATCCGGTGGAGCGGAGAGCTCGAAGCTGCCCATGCAGTACACCTCTCGCCTGCTCAGACAGGACTCGTAGTCGTCCAGATCGAACAGCTTGGGCATCGCGTAGTATTCTGCGTCTGCAGGATAATGCTGAGATGAGATGGGACAATGGTTCTAATTGTATCTGAATTAGAGTTTAGATTTTTAAGCACGAGATTGTTGTGTTATATTGTGAGGATCTGGTCATGAAATTTCAAAGAAAACGAAGATAACTTAGCTAGCAATATAAGGAATGACGTAGTATTGTTGAGCTGATTTGATGATACAGTCTGGAGTTTGATGTGGAAGTCTTCAACGGTAAACAGCACAGATATGAATTTTTTTTAATAATAGTATTTTTTAATTATTCTTTGTTGTGTGTGTTAACCAACATAATGTGTCTGAAGAGAGTGAACATAGTGAGACACAACATTTTGTTATAAATTTAACCAAAACATAGTCTGTTCTAAATTCCATGACATGGGTGATGCACCCAGGGTTGGCAAACGGCGAGGAATGTATTCATCGATAAAAAGGACCGACCAGATTTTTTCCACATGCATTTCATTTATAAAAATTTATTTGCGCCAAAAAGGGTTAAATCAATTTATTAAAAACAACTTAAAAACCACAAATCAAAACTCTAAAGGCTAAAATATTTAAATTTTATTATTATATGCACTACAGCTATCTTAAGCCTATTTGAAGTCCATGCCAACCAAGCCAAAAACGTTTGAGTGCTCTTCTGCGATGTTGAAGTCGGTTAAATTTTTGTTTAAAAAGTAATGTATTAAATCTAACATATGACATTATCTGACATCAGTTGAAAAGGACTGATTTTACACATTTTTTTACGCTGAGCGAAAGGAAAATAGTTTATTTTCTTACAGCACATTTTGAATAACGATCAATTGGTTCATATGGCTGATAACTGTTAATTTAAGGATAACCTTAATCATTTTCAATTTCTCGGATGAAAAGACAAATAATTCAATAACAATTGTACTTTAATTTATGAATATCCGTTATTAAATCTCAGTTTTAATTAAATCAGTCTCCCTGAACCCTTTGAGTCCTGGTCCTTTATATGACATAACTGTTACTCACCAGTTAATTCATGTATCACATTATCCGAGGAGTTATACAGCGAGCAGGGGCCGGTGGTGTCGGTCGCTGCGATGCGGGCCAGCAGGGCGAGGGCGGCCACCACGGCGACGCGCGCGTGCGCAGCCATGCCTAGCGATACACTAACTGACACACAAATACATGCATATTGCACCCCAGTTAACTTATAAACGTGCATTTTACGATTGTTTCCTAATTTGTCCGAGAAAAATCTGATTTTTGTATAATTTCTAACCCTTCCGCTATTCTCGTGTCGGATCCATGCTATTTAATGTTTTGTAATTTGTACCGGCAGCGAAATGACGTTGTCGCTCCGTCCGCAGGTCTCGGAGTGGACCTGTGATCATTGCGCCCTATATATGAATGGAGAGCCTTGGGAGAAGTTTCACTTGTTTATATTTTGTTTCTATAAACAATTATATTAAAAAAACGCAGATGACTTGTGATACTTATTAAACTGAAGGACATACTATTGTGTATTTTTTAAATGAACTTTTATCTCTTTTTGACCAAAACGTTTGAGTGAATAGCTAAATCTATGAAATAAATAATAGAGATAAAACATTAGAAAAAATTATCATTCAATTTTATGAAAATTTACTTTTATCTCTTTTTGACCAAAACGTTTGAGTGAATAGCTAAATCTATGAAATAAATAATAGAGATAAAACATTAGAAAAAATTATCATTCGTAAAATTGAATGATAATTTTTATGTTATGTATGTAAATATGAATGATAATTTTTATGTTTTAAAGCAATGACCTTAATTTTAGAATATCTTACATTAAACATAAAATGGCTATAACTTACCGTAGTTATTGAGGCTTATGCTTGTTTTTTTACTGTGTTTCAATCGAAATCAGTTCATCATTAGATGAGCTGTATAATATGAATAAAAAAAAAAGAATTATTGGTTTGAATTCCGCCTCATGATAATATTGAAATAATTCGTTATTTGCTATATTTTTTAAGACTTATATAATAATTATCATAACTTTACCCAAAAACAATTTTACTTAGTAAACATACACAGAGATGTTTATGGTTGATGGAAAATTATAAAAAACGGAAAAAGTCACTGCTGTCAACTAGTATTAAAGACTTCATATAACAAAAAAGACGAAAGACCTGATTTTTTTACGATGTAAGTAAAAAATTACTCTATCGATATTAAAATCTTCCTAGCATTAGAATATTTTTCTATGCTTTGTTCAATTCTACTATATTTTATTATTATTTTTCACGGGCAAATCCGGGGCAAACCACTATTTTTCAATACAACAAACTGAGTCATTGTGTAGGTGATGATATATAAATTTTCAAAATTTTTAATTCAAACAAAATACGCTGCTACAATTTATGATAGTGAACTCTAAACTCTGTGTTTCACCTTGTAAGTACAAAGCTGTTTGGAAATTCGTGTCACTAAAATTATTACAAACAAATAATTTCAAATTTCATTAATATTCTGCATAATATTTCATGCATTTTTAAGCGGCGGCAAATAATCTAGAGTAAGAAGAAGAGACGCAAGAAAACCATATAAATTGAGAGGATCTATCGAATATCGTACGTCTGTTCAGTTTTTTATTGACTCTTAAAACTCTACACTACCTTGTTTGGTTATTGTATTGATAATGACTTCCTACCTAAACAAGTTATTTTGTGTCATTATTTTACTTTTTGAAGACAGTAATTGGTTTTTTATTAAAAAAAGTTTATTCATACAATTGAACATGATATTTTATTTTTCATAAGACCATGAAAGAAATCCATTTCTTTATTTCGTAAAGGCATATTATACATCAAAAATAAAATGATTTAATGACTTCTAACATACGGTAGAATAAATAAGGTATATGCCAAATTTGGCCAGGTTCAAAAAATTTCTGACATCTATCGCTAATAGTAGGACATTTACAGTTACGTCAGCAATTACATTAATTATTTTTGGCGCTCAAAATTTAAAATCTTTGTTCAATAATTTTTATTTTTATGTACCCAGTGTTAGTGTAGTGTTAAGAGTAATCTACCGACACCGCTCACATAAAGTTAAGGCTCTCTTAATACACTTGAAAAACCCTCCTTCTGTCGCAGATGGGTAAAAACAAGTAGCTTCAAATTTTGAAATGCGGTCAATTAATGTAATTACATTACATTTAATTTTCTATCCAAAATGGATACTCTCCAACCTCACTGCACACCCAGTTCCCACTCACTGGAGCGTTGTGCAGCATCATCTCATTCAGTCTGACCCTGTTTTGTTCGACTGGAACCGCACCTAGCACTGGCAAAGCAGTTCCAGCTTTCCGACACCGGTGTTCCAGCTTACCGAACGGACAGGTTTGTAACCTGGTCGAGGTCCCTGAATATAAATAAGTTCACTCATAAATAGTTGCACGGGCAGAAAGCTGGCGCTAAATGCCTGACTTGGTTCGCAAGATTTTGGAAGAAACAGAGTTTTCCCTGTACTTTATGTCGGTTAAATTATAAAAAAAATAGGTGAAGACGGATGAATTATTATTACGGGCTTCAGATAGTTAAGAGATAGTTGTATAATGAGTATTTTTTATTTTATCTAATTGATGATGTCGAAGTGATATTGTAGAAGAACACAATACAAGAAAGCAATTTTTACACAGTAATTTTGTTTGTTTCTTTTGTGTAAAAATTTTTTATTTAATTATTTTAAACAATAACATCTTCAAAGTCATTTATGTATATTTTTGTCATAGCGGGCAACTGAGCTGGTGGTGCGCCTGATGGTAAACGATTACCATCGCCCACGAACTTCTGCAAAGTTGCTGCAAATGCGTTGCCCTCTTTTAAGGGATAAAGGATAAGGAAAGGAAATACGACGGGAATAAAGGAATGGACTTGGAAGGGTAAGTCAAAGAATACGGGCATCCAGTATCTTAGTAGTATGCTACTATTTCAAGCAGATCTTCTGGTTGCGATGCGAGCTGGCCGAATTCGCGCCGAAATATTGTAACTTAATAAATAAATAAATAATTTTAACTTTAACTGAAATATTTAATCAATGAAATCAATTGTGAATTTAATAAATAACAAACATTTTATTTATAATACACGTTATACAATGAATGTTTACCATATTTGATATCAAGTTTACGCATTCATCTTTATTTTTAGTTGTTATCTAGACCAATTTTTAGATTAATTGGAAAAATCAATTTGTAGCTAGATGTGTGAAATGGATATGTTAATACGAAAAAGGTGAAGGTTTTGTTGATACTGTTTGTTGTACATTATATTTAAATAATATAGATTTAAACTATCTTTGAGTTGCTTCGAGCAGCGTGCATTCTTTACTGCTCCATAAACGGATGACAATACGTGTATTATCGATTGTTTTCTTTTATTTATAATGAGTTATTTATGCTTATTCCTAGATATTGTATATTATAAAACATCTACTTTTATTTTGTACCACTCGGTCGACAAAATAATAACAATTACTTTGTTCTGCAAATGAAATGCCGGTTTTAATTTTAAAAACATAGGTGCTGTAGCATGGATTCAGTAACCTGTGATAGGCTAGAAATTATATTTTATGTTTACCATAACTGGCGCCTCCACTAGGTTCCTGGTTCAACATTTTATTATCATACATTTATGAGATATAACTTTACTAAGATGTCTTTGTGTGAGCAGTATTACCTAATGGAAGGCAAAAACAAAACTTATAAAATTTATGAGCAGTTAGTTATAGTACCACACCCCCACAGAAAACCGGCGTGAAATAATAGCTTGTTATTGTGTTTAGTACGGTGAGTGGGGGAGCCGGAGGCCTATATCCTTCTCCTAGCCCTTCCCAGTCCATTCCTTCTTTCCAGTCATCAATCATTTCCTTATCAGCGCATTCTCAGATGCCTGAGCCTCTGCGAATGTTCGTGGGCGGTGGTGATTGTTTACCATCAGGCGAACCACCAGAACAGTTGCCCGCTATGACACTAAAAAAAAAAACAATTGGGAAGGTACCATCATGGCTGTTTATGAAATTGTCAAATTATAATCATAAAAAAATATTTTGACCTTTTGAAGTCATAGTTTTAGAAAATAGAAAAATATATAAGTGAATACAAAATGTGAAATAATCAAACTATTTTTCAAGAAATGAAGAGTTGGGTAATCAAGTGTGCGCAAAATGATAAAATAAGATAGAAAGATAAGATGATAGCTTCTGTTTTCGGTGATTATGCACAGACAGCGTCTCTCTACGTGACATTTGAGGCAGCCGTGTCACATTCTTATAGTCACGGTCAGATTGTAATAAATATCATTAATTCTAATAATATTGCGAAATCTATTTTGAGATGTTTAATATATAGCTACCTACCTAGATAAATCTGATATTTTTCCTTAACATTCACGCTGAGCTAACTAGATAATAAATAGTATACTATTTGCATTAATATATAAACTAATATACTCATATTATATACTAGGTGACCCGGTAAACTTCGAAACGGAATAGACCTTTTTTGAAACATTTATCCATATTTTTTACCTTTTAACCCTTCCCTGGACATTAGGAACGCATCAAAACCAAAATTATCAAAATCGGCCACGTTTCTCTCGAGTTTTTGCGAGACTAACGAACAGATATTGAATTTTATATATGAGAAGAAGATTATAAAGTGATAAAGTTTGTAACTTTGTTTGTGAATTTTCGGCAATATTGCTTCGATCTACACTGTTTTAAGATAAAGAGTTTAGAATTTTATCATGAATGGACGTGTGAAAATTATGGTAAATCTAAATTAATTCGCATGAAGCGAGCAAATTTTCATGCGATACTCACGCGCATTGACCGATTCCGTACAGAATACCATGATGCTCATTTGATATACAGACAGGGTATGAGCTGACTTCGGTGATACAATACTTTCTATCCCGATTAAATGCTCCCCTGGGATAAAACAGGGCAGTCAATAAATCATTTGTAAATATCCTATTTACACGCAGGCAAAGCTGCGGGCGGAAGCTAATTTAATACTATCAATTTAATGATAGCTCCTACCAGCCGAAAACTTAAAATGTGTTCTTTTTACTCCGAGTCGATGAAATAATAATAGAATATGTTATAAAAAATAAACTTATACATAATTTTGGCTTAATGCTTAATCCTACCATAAAACAGGTTTATGTAAAAACATATACTTTGCTATCAAAAAAGGTCTAGGCGCTAATCTTATTGCAAAATATATGGCGCGTCGCTGCCTGTGTGCGGAAAATGAGGTAATGCTCTACTTTGGCTAGATCAAGCTTATTCCTCACCTTTTTTCATGTGAGAGTGGGCAACTGGGCATGTGGATCGCTTGAGGTGTTTTTTTATTTGTTAGTACTAGCGGGCAAGTGAACTGGTGGTAGGCAAATCCACCGCCCTTAAGCATCTACAGGAGCCTCTAAAGATGTGTTAGCGACTTTTTAAGATGAAGTCTCTTCTATATAACCATATTATAGCAGTCGGTGATTGTGCGTGGTACGAAGTGAAGAGAGAATCGGAACATACTTTAAAAAGTATAAAGTAAGAACGTACTATTAAATGTATTGTGTAATCACATAATTTTATTATGTTGAGATTGCCTATTCTATAAGTAATATATGCCTATACATGTAACATTTCGCATTAATATATCAATCGTTTCCTGTGAAAAATACTTACCAAAGTATGTCTAGATTATAGATATTATGATAATTTTTCAAAAATTTGTTAAAATACATACATCGAATTAATTTTTCCATTATTAATCACTTCTTGAAAGGTACATCTATGCGGCGCTGCTAGCACAAGAATATTTATCATTATCTTGTGCTTTATGCAGCATGAGGCCTGACCATTGAATCATTTAATTCTCTAAATAAAAGTGTTCCATATAGACGTAAGCAAATGATATAACCATTGACGTTGAATCATATGTTTACAAAGAGAAGAAAATTCGCATAAATCGACCCTTTTTTCTGGATAATAGTATCGTTAAATGGTTAAATAGATTATTGTTGAAGATCTATAACATTTCCAACACAAATAACGTGATTAAAAAACAAGTTAGCAATCTTATCTTATACCTTTAAACGAGCAATTCTTGTATATATATATATAATTGGAATCTCGGAATCGGCTAAAACGATTTTCATGAAATTTAGTATATAGGGGGTTTCGGGGGCGATAAATCGATCTAGCTAGGAATCTTTTTTAGAAAATGTCATATTCGTGTTTTTTTTTTGACATCTATTGGTGAATAATAATACTATTTTGCTTCGTAGATAGCTGGACAACTGAAATAACACATAGGCACTTTTTATACCGATATTCCTACGGGATACGGACTTACGCGGTTTCAACCGCGGGTTACAGCTAGTTTGTTATTTATTTAGCATGGATTATGTAAAATATATAATCGTTAAAACCCGTCAATAAACAGAAAAAAACATTTACTCAGTATTTTTACAACTGAAATAAGTACTGGATTGAGGTATTTTATTTATAAAATTGTGTTTACCGCAAAATTTTCCTGTTAATGTTATCATCATCATCATCATAGTCTCGCCCACGGGAGTTCACAGATTTTAGTTATTTCGTTGATGTGTGTTTGGGTGGGAGGGGGGAGGGAGAGTAATAGTTTTTAAACAACTAAAAGTACAAAGTAAAGTAAGTAAAGTAAAGTTTTAGTACTGACACGAAAAAGAAACAAAAGTAAAAGGCTATGTGAAAAACAACAAAAAATTTAAGCCTAATTATCATTAGCAGAGACAACCTCCTTTATTTGATGTTAGTTAAAGCTCTCGATCCATCAAAATATTGTTACAGCAACTCGCTTTATCATGCTTACATCATGCTTTATGCAGAGAAGAACCTTGGCATTTGTCTGAAACTTTTCATCTATGTAAAATTATTAATATTAAAATGAACATTATGTTAATCTAATAAAATGACAATAATTCATTTATACAATATTAACATGTAATATTACTTCACTTTTGACATAATTTATATAACATGATTTATGTAAATGATGCTGAAAATGTCAGTCAATGTATAAATGGGATAAGGAAATGAATGGCTAAAGGAAAAAGGAATTTACTGGGAAGGGTGAGGAAAAGAAACGGACCTCCGGCTCCCCCACTCACCGTACGGTAGCATGCTGCTATTTCATGCCGGTCTTCTGTGGGGGTGTGGTACTTCCCCGGTTCGAGCTGACCCAATTCGTGCCGAAGCGTGCTCGACTTCCTCACGTATGTATTTAAAGTTACTGGGAAATTAATAGTAATGATGGTGGAAATGTGCCTCATTATACCGGAAATCCTGGAGATTTTTACGCATTACATTTAGAAACTACAGTCTTCTTAACGGATTTGTAACTCGATTCATTCATTATATTATTTATCCAGACACTTTGAACAGTTCACTGTGTGTGTATGTGTGTGTTAGTTTATAACAAATTAATTTATTTTATTTTAACAATAACATCGCACCAGATTCGATGACTTATTGCATTAAATCTTTGTGATAGTCAAACTACGTGTTTCGTTAAATGTCATTACTTGAAAGTAATTTATTATTTGAGTGACAAGACTGCAGCGAGATGGCTGCTGCGGCCTTGCTGTATATTATTTGCATTATTACTTAGCTTTTGAGCTCGTGGCTTCCTTAAGTTAATTTTCACGTCATCGCTCTGTAATCGCATGTCCTCTCTCATAAAAAAGACAGAGACTTTTTTTGTATTCAATGTTAGAAGAAATGTATATTATGAAACTTAATGATTTTGAATAATAACGGTTGATGACTCAGACTCTATACTCATAATAATATAACATATAAATCTATACTGATGTTATAATACTGAAGAGTTTTATTGGTTGAATAGGTTAAACTGAGTAAATGCTGGTTCTGGATAAAAAAATATTTTTGAGTTGGATAGTCCATTTATCGAGGAAAACTATAACATCACATTACGAACAATAAGAGACAAAACGTAAAAAAGTCGCAAAACCGGGAAAAAATCACTTTTCACGCAAATTACGTAAGCAATAGTTTTTCCACTCAAATGAATACAGCTGAAACCACTGGACACAAGTTAGCTAATCTATGTATATTATATACATATAGTGTAAATTGGTTATTAGTTTTTAAATTTATTTCCTCACGATTAAGAAACATGTCATATAATTACCAGGAAAAAAGTGTTCTTTCTTAAAATATTTACTAAATGAATCATAAAACATAACCTTCAAAGCTCCAAATGTTGTTAAAACCATGAATATTATGCGAGTACTCATATTTCCCAGGCGTAGCTAATCTCTAGTCCATTTTAGGTAATAATAAGTATGAACTTGAATCTCTCACCTTCGGTCTATGCTAATGTGTTAAATAAGCTTATTAAATTGAATTTTTTCCCAAAAAGCCTTTTGCGTCAATTTTTATCGCGTAAATTCTTTGAAATTTCTCGTTAATTAATTCAAAAACAAGGAATAGTACCAAATAATTTAACGGATTAGGCCAGTTCGCATACCTACTGAAATATCAAAATGCTACTGTGTTTCGTACGGAGAGAGGGGTAGCGGGAGGCCCATATTAATTTCCTTACCCTTCCTAGTCCTTTCCTTCGTTCTCCTTCGTCCCTTTCCCTTTGTTTCCTTCCCTCTTCCTTTCCATAGCTTTTAGAACGGCAAACCATTTGCAAAGGTATTACGCCCCTGCAAATGTTGCTAATGTCGTAACGCTTACCATCAACCGACCCATAAGCTCCACTGCCGACCATGACATAAAAAATATTATTCAATTGCACGGAATCCAAACCTACAGTTTTGCCATATATAATATTTGTAGGTCAATAGTGCTTCTATAAATAGTCTTTGATATCTGTATCAAAAGGTATCGATTAGAGATAATTTTGGAGTAATCTAGAAATTTCGATGTTTAGTTTGAGTGATTCAAATTTTTGCCTTGTTTCCCTGTAAAGTTTCCATAAAATGACTCAAAATAATTAAATATAATAGTTTTATGTCCTGGTGGTAAATTTAAATTATTAAGAAAAATATCATCATGTAACAAAGTTAATAATAAAAGTTGTAAATGGCAAATTATTTAATGAGTGAATTAGGTATTCTACGTCTTATATAGATGTGTAGATGCTAACATACATCTTACATAATTAATGAATATTAACAACTATTTATTTAATTTTTAGTTTTATAGCATTGAAATGCTTTATAAATGAGAAATTTTGAAAGAATAGAAAAAAATTGATCACGAGGCAGGATCCTGCCTCCTGATCAAATTTTTTCTATTCTTTCAAAATTTCTCAACTATTTATTTATTTTAATTATACATGTAACCCTGCTCTTGAATCACTCTATTTATTAAAAAAACCCATCATAATTCGTTGTTGTTTTAAAGATCCAAGCATACATAGATACATTGGGACGGACGTGGGTAGCGACTTTGCTTTATAGTAGTAATTTTAAACCTTTTGAGCTGTCTTATTTATAGTTAGTTGCAATAATCCATGTACTTTTTATTGTGGTAGTCGAGCACGCTTTGACACGAATTGCGCCATCTCGCACCGGGGAAGTACCACACCCCCACAGAAGACCGGCGTGACATAGCAAACTGCTGTGTTTCGTTTGGTGAGTGAGGGAGCCGGAGGCCCATATTCTTTTCATTTCCCTTCCCATTCCTTTCCTTTATTCCTCTCTTCAATCCTTTCTCAATCCCTTTCCAATTCGAAGGCAATCCATTTGTAGAGGCGTATGGTCTGCAAACGATCTTACGCCTCTTCAAATGTCCATGGACGGTGGTAGCGCTTACCATCAGAAAAAAAAATTGTACTTATAATAACATCAAGATCTCGATTATTATTGAAACAATTTCAAATATTCATAATAACTGAGCTCGAAGGTGAAAGGTTGTTAGACGCCCAGCGTAGTCGGTACAGGCACAGCTTGGCGCAGGTGAGTCAGTGGTCAGTAGTAACAGACACAGCATATCCTACGAAACACGCTGAGTGTGCGATGCCTGTGGGGTTCAGAAGAATTTACGAGCGAGCATATAACCGGCCCGTTATTTCTTTTAAGTTTTGTACGGTTAACCTATCTATATATAACTCAGAGGTGATTGACTAACTTACTGACTGACATAGTGATCTATCAACGCACAGCCCAAACCACTAAACGAATCGGGCTGAAATTTGGCATGCATATAGATGTAGTGACGAAGAAATCCGCTAAAGGATTTTGATGAATTCTATCCCCAAGGGGATAAAACAGAGGATGTACCATGAAAATTTATTAGGACAGCTAGTTAAAATATAAAAATGTTGTTTAAAAAATCAATAATATTTATTCATCATGTTTACGCTTTCTCCATCACAGAGATATCCCTATAAGCATGAAAATACTTGCACTTAGTAGAACATCACGCCCTTATTAAAATAATCATAAATCATTATTACACATATATTTAGGTTCTTATAAAATCTATTACAATTATATGTATTTGTATTATTAATATTATTAAATATTATATTATTTGTAAATTGTATTTTTAATCCCTACTAACATTATTAATGTGATAGGCTTGCTTATCTGTCTGTCTGTAACTTCTTAACGTATCTTTGAATCGATTTCTATGAAATTTGTAACATATAGGTATAGTTTGAGTCCCGACATAGACCATATCCGGGAAATCCCACTATGTTTTCTTTTACTACGCAGGCGAATTATCGGGTGGGAAGCCAGTGATCTAATTAAGTAATTTTGTTATTAGATTATCTTGTTCAAATTTAATGTAAGTAGTTTTAATAACATGTTTTATTATACACCGGTTTCAGTTTTCAAACTACAGCTATAACAAATTATCGGTATACTTTTATGTGTAAAGTCGTGTGTCTGTGTGTCAGACACACGGCAGCTCGCCTTGAATAAACGAATCATTTTTTTATTTACATATATAATTAGTTTATTATTATAATAAGTTCATTCTAAGCAAATTTTGCGAGTAGATAATGCTCGACCCTGATGATTTTGTTCCCATAATATGACATCGGTTCTCTCGTATCCGTTAAAAAATAAGTTTAAATTATATGTTCAGGCGCGAGGCGTGTCACGTGTCTCTGAGCATGCAACAAAATCTGCGAGGGGAGTAACTCAATAATGTAAAACGAGGAAATAATTTAGATTAGATTCTTTACTCTCCAAAATAATGGAATCCATTATTAACTGCCAGCTCATGAGGTACCTAGAGGAGCATCAGTTGATTAACGACCGGCAATACGGTTTCCGTAGCGGCCGTTCAACTGGTGATCTTTTAGTCTACCTTACTCACAGATGGGCGGAGGCGGTTGAGAGTAAGGGGGAGGCATTGGCTGTAAGTTTGGATGTAGCGAAAGCCTTCGATCGGGTTTGGCACAAAGCACTTCTGTCGAAATTACCATCCTTCGGACTTCCTGAGAGGTTATGCGATTGGGTTGCCAGCTTCCTGAAAGAGAGAAGCATTAAGGTCGCAGTCGACGATTCTTGCTCTGAACCTCTTTATGTGAACGCTGGCGTCCCACAAGGCTGCGTGCTATCACCTACACTGTTTCTTCTGCA
>NC_052103.1:114610-130093 GCF_012273895.1 Zerene cesonia
TGGGTGTAAAGTCTCAGCCAATGTTTAAAGGCTGTGGTAGCCGCTATTCATCAAGTGACCCTCTAACTCATTTCCAACTATTACATTAAAAAATAATTCTTATGAATTGAGATTTTTACATTTGTATAAACAAAGTAGTAATATTTTATTCCATATTGACTAGCAAATCACGTTAATACGTCAAATCTAATCATACAGTACAAGTGTATATACTATATACTATAATATACTAAAATCAATATGGCATGGGAAGAAAGTAGTTCATATAACTTCTTATAATCAATGCCTAGAATATAGAATCATTGAATACTAACCAATCTAGCTCCAGATTGTTTGCTTACTTTTTATATAAAGTGCCGTAATTTTAGTCCAATTGTGCAACTTTCATTAGGCTGTGTCCTTATGACTTATCATAATGTACCTTCCTTAATTAATTATCTGCCGTCGATTGTGTGCAAATGTCGCAGTCTGTACGTCTGTATCACCACTTCCGTTGAAAGCTTTATATATATATATATATATATATATATATATATATATATATTGGATCCTTTATTTGTTGTGATGTTTTAATTCATCTATAAACTTTAATTTGATGTACAAATCTCTAAACGTTGTTTTTATGTAATTACTAATTCAGACGAGCTTTAAAACGTCTTACGCCAAATAAGTTCGAGCTCAGATGAATGTGTACTATGCCATCTTCCAACTTCACCTGTTACTGCATAGCCGTTTCATAATCTTCCTCAATCTCAATAACACAATAATGTAAAAAATTACACAATAATGAGCTCACGAGGAAATCGAAGTTTATATTTACATTGTCAAATACGAATATTTATTTTTATATGAAATGAAGATAGTTGTATTTCTTAAAATGTAAACAATATTACATAAGACAGTTTAACATTCTACAATACGACAAGTTCAATGACGTCGGTAAGCGCGTGAGCTCGCGAGTACAGAAATAAACAAAACAACAGCGAAATGTTTATTTTTGTAAGGCTTTATGTTAAAGTGATAGTGGACGGACCTTCGAAGTTTAATATTATATGGTTAAAATTATTTTTATACAGGTATAGTTACATATATTTTCCTCGTATGACCAACGCTCCCCTTTAATTACAAGAAGAAAATGACATAATTCTTTTAAGATTAATAATATCTTAATTTTATAAGATGATTAATTTCTTTGTCATGTCACGGTCTTGGCTCGAACAATTCATATCTTTCGGAAAATGTATGGTCAAAAATATAAAAAACAACAATTAAATATTTTGTTGAAAGTCAGACGCAATAAATTAAGCAATTTATATAAATCATATAGTAAATAAATCTTATCTCGCTCAATACGTTTCAGATTACTATTAGCATAAGAACTAACATGTTTTGTTGATTTTTGACGTCTTTAAATTAATTAATATATAGATAAATTTTATAAATTGATTTATATACGCATAATATGTTAATGAACATATTTCAAATTTAATAAGAGTTAAGAACTTGATGTATAGATTAGATATATGTTGACATCTAATACAGTATTATGGCATCGGTGGTTATTATTTATGAACATTTATTGATTATTTATTGCTTTTTTAATGAATGGCATCAAAAGTCTAGAATCTAGAAAGAAATTCCCCCCTGTCACACAAACAGCATTTTCATATTTTGATGTGCTTGTCAGAAAAAGATTTTTAGCAAGGAAGTGATAAAAAAGTCAAAAATAATTAGAAACTTATGCAACTTAATTGCTATTTAAATTTTTTCATAGACGGTAACAAAACAGAAAAATGTGTGAAATGCTTCAGAATATTTAATAATTTGACAGTTTGTACAAGTTTGATACTATATAAAAATTACAAAGAACTCTAAACATTTTATTTAATTATTAAAAAGCATGCTAACATGCAATCATTTTGGTCTTATTTAAAACCTTATTTTATCTTATTTTTATTGTGGGAGTCGAGCACGCTTCGGCACGAATTGGGCCAGCTCGCACCGGGGAAGTACCACACCCTCACAGAAAACCGGCGTGAAACAGTGGCATGCCACTGTGTTTCGTACGGTGAGTGGGGTAGCCGGAGGCCCGTTTCCTTTTCCTCACCCGTCCCAGTCCATTCCTTTTCCCTTACCCCAAAAAAGCGGGCAGCGCATTCGCAGAGGCCCTACCTTTCCGAATGTTCATGGGGGGTGGTGATCGCTTACCATCAGGCGAACCACCAGCTCAGTTGCCCGCTATGACATTAAAAAAAAAAAACCGTTCTTCAAGACATTATTTTTATTAAATAATTAAAAATAAGAATTACAAACGCGTGTAAAGTGCATGTAAGCGTGCGATCCTGTTTACCGACAGAGCCAAACGAGATGATTAGTTTATTATATATGTAGTTCAATCATCAACGAAATTAAGCCTCATAAGCTTCTTTAAATATGAATTAATTGCACTCGTTCCGATTTTTGGCTGCAGCGGCTCATTAAGTATGAGACTAATAAAATTATAAATATGTAGAGTTGGAGCGAAGTCAGCTACCGCGGCTCTTCCACCTGGACGACTACGAGCGCTGCTTGGGGCTCGGGGGACTCTACTGCACTGGCACCTTTCGACTCTACCACGAGAAAGATTCCGCGGCTTATAAATTTATCAAGGTAGAGCTTTATTTAATTATATGTTTATGCATGTCGCGCTCTGCTTAGATAATGAAAATGTAGAGGATAAAATTCAAGGAAAATCATCATTTATACGCTCATGTCACACTCGACAAACTTTAGTAAAGCAATTACTAATATGAATTGAGCTTTCATTTCTTTTTAGTATAATCCAGAAAACAAATGTAAACACAATGATATTGCAATATGTAAATAGAGAAATATAAAATAACTAAAACAATAAAATAATCTTATTTTTTGCGAATTAACCTAATCGCTCATAAAATGTCTAGAAATAGGCACTTCGAAATATTTTTACCGTGTGAAATACCAAGAATTGTAATTAAAATAATCTTATAATTTTGTTACGTATAAATGATTATAATAAAAATAATGCTTTTATGTCGCTTGAGCGAGCTAATTAGATACATAAAATCTCATTAATATTTATCCACACAATGCCTCCCAGGATCTTTTACAACTAACACAATGTAAAGAAAAAATTGACTACTGTAATTAATAAATTATTTTTGAATAAATCCTTATTCACGATTAATAAACTTAATCTACGTTGAGATTATCTGAGATCGAGATAAGTAATGAATTTTGCGTAAACTAGTTACGCGTGTTGCATTTATTAACGACTGCATGTGAATACCTGACTAGGGACTTCAGTTAAATAGAACTACCCGTCCATCACGAGAAAACAAAACTGAACTAGGCCATATAAAACATATTAAAATTTCTATTTAGGTATACTTAGTGTTTGAGTGCACTTAGCAAAAAAATATTTTTCACACATAATAATCTAATATATAAAATTCTCGTGTCACAGTTTTCGTTGCCATACTCCTCCGAACCGGCTTGACCGATTTTGATGAAATTTTTTGTGCTTATCCGGTATCTATGAGAATCGGCCAACATCTATTTTTCATACCCCTAAATGATAAGAGTAAGGCAGAACAGCGTTTGCCGGGTGCAGCTAGTAATGTATAAAGTTGTATACCTAGCACTAGTATAGTAGCACAGTTTCTTGTGGTAAATGTTAGAACTGTATTATGACGATTCAAAAGTGTGTCCATACGAAGCCTAATTGAATAAATAATTGAGTTTGAACTAATAAATCTTAATGCAATTTTAAACGAAGTACAGAAACTGATACCAAAAAAAATAAAAGTCTAAATTATGTTCATTGAATGCGTATACCATCGAAATCGAGAAAACTCAAAGGCTTAACGCGATAATCCCGTGAACCAGGAGTACTCCTCCGACCGCCGCCACTTCGACCGCACGCTGCTGCACCGCGGCTACTGCCTCTCCGCGCGCTGCCCCACCCACGAGCCCAACACCACGCTGCGCTTCGAGCAGTGCGTGGAGCAGCACGCGCTGGTGCCCGGCCTGCGGGCGGCCATGGTCTCCTACTCCTGCTCGACGAAGGTGGAGGAGGTGGACACCTCGCAGCGCATCTTCCTATACGTGATAGCTCTGTTTGTTGCTCTCAATGTCGTGGGGACGTTGTACGATCTGGTTATGGGCGAAAAAAGTGAGTATTTATTTGACATTTTTATTCATTTTGGCTTCATTTAGGAAAAGTTTTCAATCAACATTACATACAGAAATTAGGACCCTTACTTTTTTATACGCATCATCAAAATATCTTGAAAGTATGCTCCGAGCTTGAATCTCGATAGTCAGCATTGCATAGTTGTCGTTTTAGTTAGAGGCGCATTATTAGATATTATAACAGTAACCCTTATTTCTATAATCATTTCACGATTAACCATGAAGAGAACCTATTGCATAAAAATGAAGAAAGCTTTATAAACATATTATTTCAGCTAATCGAAACATAAACATACGATTTCAGAGAACAAGTTCGTAATAGCGTGGTCGGTGCGCGCGAACTGGCGGCGCCTGGTCTCCACCTACGAGGACGGAGACCCGCGCCTCTCTGCGCTCGCCCCCATACAGGGAGTCAGGTACACTACTTTTTATATTATCCTAACCGTATTTCCCATACTATTTCTATTGCGTACTCCTCCACTCCATTCTTACCCCATTTTTATATTACTTACACATATGCAGACGGGAAAAGGTCGAGAGTTTTGGCAAACTCCCATTGAAAACAGTGAACTACTGACTAAATTATAGTGTGTTCCGACGAACCAAGGTATTGTTTAGAATTCATCAGACACAAGTTATTTTTAACCTAGCAATTCGATCTAGTGGAATTTATATTGAAAGTTTGGCAATTTACTGTGATCACCCGCCGTGATGTACCGACAACGTCATGTATTAAACATCAACGCGCGTGAGGAGTAAATACTAGTACTATTGGAGGAATTATTTACGAAAGAAAAATATTTGAGTTAGTACCATATAACTAAGACTATGTTTTGTCGTATTTTTACCTAAATTAGAACTATTTTTTTTTCTTTATTGTATTTGATCAATAGTATATAAAATCAAAGTAATATTATTCGAAGTACAAGTTTAATATTAACAAACAAATTTAAATTTATAAACAAGAATTTCTAGATAAACAAATATTTACTATTGTGAAAAATTACGCAATACGAAACATAATTGAAGCTCTCATTGCAAAAATATGTTATTAACAGGCAATAAATGGAAAGTATTCAAGTTCGATAGCTGCGAATAATAATAAAATGACAACTCGCATAAATATTTAATAAACAGCAATGCGGTAAACAATATATCCTTAACCTTGTTATTTTTTTTTTTATTATTTGAACGTTATTTTTTAATTTGTTGCTGAATTTATATCGAGTAGTTTTATGCTTCCTTGAAGTTCATTGTTCATTTGCTTCATATAAATGCTATGTAACTTGCAGTTTTAAATTACTTTTTCAGTGGAATTTTATTACGTTCAATTAATGAAGGAGATAAGAATGACGGAAATGTATATATCTAATATTATTTATATGATATCAGTTCTATTTTCATCAATTTCTGTCTGTTTCCTTGAACTATTTATATTTAATATGTATTTATTTATATATGTATGTAATGTGCATTAATATGTATTATTTTTTATGTTACATATTTATATGGAAGATATTATACTTTGTTTTACATATTTGTTTGAGTATTATAGATACTCTTTTATGTTTTTTCCTGCTATATATTCTTATTATGTTTTCTCGTCCCGCCTGTAGAGTTTTATAAAGCCTGTTACCTTTTACCCGGGTTGCCTGCAAGATATCATTAATAAGTGATAGGGCGTCCAATAACTTGTAGTCTCTCTATTCCTGTAAGTAATTATAAGAATTTAAGTGTGTACGACTGCATTGAAGATAAAATAGAGATAACTAGCTGCACGCCCCATCTCCGCTCGGGTACTCATTTGTTATAATTGAAATAACACAAACTATCATTAAAGTTGGAATAAACTGCACGTGGTGTGCAAATTTTATTAAAATCGGTTGAGAAGTTTATGAGTCCATCGCGGACAAACTATGTGACACGTAATTTATAGATAAATAATATGCAAGGAAAGGCAATTAATTTTCGGATATAAAAAATAACTAGCCCCGCGGTTTCACCCGCGTAAGTCCGTATACCGTAGGATTATCAGGATTAAAACTTGTCTATATGTTATTCCAGTTGTCCAGCTGTCTACGTACCAAATTTCATTGCAATCGGTTCAGTAGTTTTTTAGTTTAGTTTAGAGTAACAAACACACATTCATCCTTACAAACTTTCGCATTTATAATATATAGGATAGGGTAGGATTGACGACATTTCAAAATTAAAACAAGATCAATCACAGAACCATATTGTTACATTCCAATATTGTCGAATTGATATCCGCTCTGTATCATGTAACAGTATTGTGTGTCCGTGTGTCCGCAGAGTGGTGCTGCTGGTGCTGGTGATGATGACGCACTCCGCGGAGATCCAGCACAAGTTGTATCAGTACAACCCTCATTATTTAGAGAAAGTAAGTTGACTTTCTTAGCACTTTCCCTAATATCATTTAACGTTAAATTTTTGTACCGCTTTTTTATTAACATCTAGTTATAATATTTCATTTTAGTAAAAGTATTCAATTGTACAAATTTTATGATAGACTTCGTACGCAAAATTCGGAGAAGTTTAATGGATCTTATTATACATATAAACCTTCCCCTTGAATCACTATCTATTAAAAAATCCTTTCAAAATGTGTTGCGTAATTTTTAAGATCACATACAGACACACAAAGCGGAAAGCAACTTGTAGTTTTTGAAATAAAATGTAAATAATTTAACGTCTGCTATAGATCCTGAACCACCCGGTAACAATGCTGATCCGCAACGGTTCGGCGCTGGTGCAGGGCTTTGTGGTGATCTCCAACTTCCTGTTCGCGTACAGTCTGCTCCTCATCTCCAGGAACCGCCAACTCGGTCTCACTCACCTGCCAATGTGCTTATTGCACAGATTCCTTAGGTAATTAAGTCGATATAGCGATAGGACATAAGGGGTGGCTTATATTTATTGGATCTGGTGCTTTGGCGTATAATAATGAATAATTTTAAGACGAAGAGTGAGAAAATGCAATTATACAACAATATTTATTAGAAGAGTAAATTAATTTCGCCTTTCAATCCCGACAACCAATTCCTAGACTTTTCAATAAAATCTCGTTTGTGTGTTTTATTTGTCTGCCTTTTTATTCATTAGAACACTAATATATGGTAATAATACCATATTAGTGTATAGTTAGATAATATGAATTATCTATGGTAAAGCTAAGAGCTATGTTACGCGTAGAAAGCTTATTACTTCGGTATTTGTTGTTTAGATATAATAAAATAAAATTAAGTTAAGTTTCGTAACGATCAAATTGCAGGATACAAATCCCTATAACAAGCAGTTTACAGCTTAAATGAAATAATCTATTTATATTAAAACATCATGATCCAATTTTGCATTCCAGACTTGCCCCAGTTCATTTGTTGGTCGTTGGATTCGCGGCGACGTGGTGGCGGCGGGCCGGAGACGGCCCCCAGTGGCCCTCCATAGTGGGAGCCGAGAGCGACGTCTGCAGGCGAAAGTTCTTCAGCCACGTCTTCTTTGTGCACAACCTGGTTAATGCTGATGAGCATTGCTTGCTTCAAACTTGGTAAATATCCTTTGAATTGTTATTAAACGTGGTTAAGTATTGGTAGTGTAATTTATCAGACGCGGTGCTAAGAACTATGATATGACAGTAAACAGCTAATTATAATGATTGTTCCATGCATAAGCATTGCTTAATGACAAGGGTAATATTTAATTTTAAGTCAGAGCCTATTTTAATATTTACAATTACAATTACTAAGAAGCTTTGTTTAAAATATATATAATATAGCGATAAAGAGTTGAAATGTAATATGATTATATTTTTTATAAGTCTATGGTACTTAAATTCATCGGTACATTCCTATGATATTATAAAAAATTAAAAATCTTTATTACTTTAAGATAGATATAAAAATCACAAGTGATACGCACATGTCCAAGGTTCTTAAAGTTAAAAGTTAATATACGAATGTGAATTCATTGGATCCCGCACTCGGCAGTGCCTGTCTTGCGGGTATACATAAACGAGTAACATTAATAATTATAAAATATCAGAGTGGCGACAATTTAATCTCTATTATTTAAAAATTCTATAAATAAATACACTTAATATTAAATTATTTTTCATAAATCGATTTATATATTTCAGGTTTATTGCTGTCGACATGCAACTGTACATAGTAGCATCGGTTCTGACTCTGTGGCTTATGGAGAAGAAAAAGCGAGCGGTCCCTCTCCTCGCGGCTTTGTTCTTTGGCTCCTGCCTCATGAACATGGGACTGGCGTACGTTAACGAGTGGAAGTCGTTGCTGTACATCATGTTACCCGAGTAAGTACTAGTTTAAAACACCTCTTTAATTACTCTGTTACATACTACACAGATATTCATTTTGATAATATCTGTAATTATAGTAAGGGAATAGGGTTCTATAACTATACAATATTTTATTAAAATGACTTTAGTAATAGCAACAATTCCGTATATCTTGGTCTCATTAGTTAAAATATCGTTTATCATCTTCTTTTTATAGCGTTCTAATCGATTCGATATAATAATTATATAGCATATTTATAAGGCTTGTATACTTGTATACAAATATTCGTTTAAATTAATGCTTATTACATAAATAATATAGACATGTGATTTCATTTCACATATAATATAAATAACTAGCTGTGCCCAGCGGGTTTACCAACTTAGTATCTGATGTTATATAACCTAAAGGCTTCCTCAATAATAGGGCTATCCAAGACTGAAATAATTTTTCAAATCGGACCAGAAGTTCCTGAGATTAGTACGTTCAACCAAACAAACAAACTCTCGCATCTTTATAATATTAATATAGATAATGTTATTGATTACCCAGGAACGTCCGCACAACGTTCCGGGACGTACCCTCATTCACGCGCTTCTACGTGGCGCCGTGGAGCAGCCTGCCCGCCTGCTTCCTGGGCCTGCTGCTGGCGCATCTGCACTTCCACATGCAGGAGAACGGGTACAAGCTCGCCAAGAGTACGGTGAGTTGATTTCTTTGTGCTTTTTCCCGGTTCGAGCTGGCTCAATTCATGCCGAAGCGTGCTCGACTCCCACATTACGATTCAAATGGCGTGAATATTTTGATTTCTTATCAGTCTAAAGCCCACGTCTGCGGCTTCAAAGGCGAAAGATCTAGACCAAAACATATATTTGATCCTCAAGATATAAGGAATACGAAATTACGTTTTTGTCAGCTAGTTTTTAAAAGGAAACGATATTTATATTTTTTTCAAAAATGCTATTGTATTTGGCTAGAATAGTTCTAATATTGAACTGAAGCAATAAAAAAAGCATACAAACAGCATTTCTTTCTGCCAACATTTGTAATTACCGCAAAGTCAAGTGAATAAGCTATCGTACATGACATGTACATTTGTGAGTTTTCATAATAGCATTGCTGTCACTTTAACTGTTTACATTGTTATTTTCCAATTTTCAGATCCTGTATCTAAGCAGCCATGCAATAGTCCCGATGCACGTGGCGTGCATCATGGCGGGCAACTACGTACGTGTGCACACCGGTCGGCTCGCCACCGCACTGTACGCGGGGCTGGAGCGGCCAGCTTTCGCGGTGCTAAGCGCGATATATGTCATCACTTTGGTCAACCATGTCGACAGTGAGTACGCGTGGCGTTGCTAGTTACTCTTCCCGAGTAGACTTTCAAACAAGACAAACCAAAAATCATTCAAATTCAACCATATTTGTATGATAAGTTGTGTAACCAACAAAGATTTTATATTTAAAACTTACGTCTATAAGCAAAGATGATGATGGCTAAATATAGATATTTTAGACGTATGGATAACGCAACAACATACGATTATTCGTCAAAGACATTATGTATGTATCAATTGCTCTTTTTTAACACACTATCATCTTCGCTTCGTCACCTACAAAATTAGAAAAGATCGCTGGTGTGTCAATTACTTCTTGCTCCCTGGCCAAACCACGCAAAGAGACGTAAATAATTAGCACACAGCATAAAAAACTTCATTTCATAGAAATCTATCTTACGATTCACACCAAGGATTCCTAAACTCCCAGGCTATGTGCCATATACCGACTTATAAGTAACGTTCTTCTTTCCCTCTGCGCAGACGTATACCGTCGGCTGCTGTCGCTGCGGCTGCTGCAAGCGCTGGGGCGGCTGTCGCTGGCGGTGCTGATGCTGCACTGGTGCGTCAACATGATGCTGGTCGCCTCGCGCCGCACGCTCTCTGAAGTGTCCGTTGGTAACATTGTAAGTCAACACGCTGATTGTTTAGCAGTTGATTTTTATTCGTTTCTTCTGTTCAATAAAGTCTACATATTTAAACTATTTTAAAAACTAAATAGCACATGTATATTTTTTATAGTTAGGAGTCCTTACGCCAAATGGCTGAACCAAATGATGAATATTTACATAGATATGAAGAGGAAGAAAATAGGGAAATAGAAACTATAAAATAAAACATGTTTTTTTGCAGGCCTCAGATCTAATTTCAACGATTTGGTGGACATACGTGCTGGCGCTACCACTGACCCTACTCGTCGAGTCTCCCATACAGAAGACTCTCAGCGCGTTTTTATCCTGAAAACATTTATTTTAACTACAATAGAATATAAAAGAGGACGGAATTTCGGCCGAAACAGAGAATTTTCCTCTTAATCAATTTAATTTATATGCGTTGAAAATAAAAAGAACATAATTTCAAATTGTCTTCACGTAGAGCAGAAATGATTATTGACAAATTAAACAACGCCATCTAGTCCCAGGATAAGTAAACTTTATAATTATCGATATACAAAAATATGCTTATATAAGTATCATTGTTATGTATACACAAGCTTACCAACATGACGTGATACACGCGATTTTCACAAAATTTGAGACATTTGCATAGAAATTATGTCGCAACATTAGTTTTGTAGGTAATGTGAATACAGTTCAAAGAATTTAATCACACGTTTCAATTATGTAAATTTACTAGCTATCGTTGGACCTCGGTGTGGCCTTATTATTTATAAGAATAACTATAAGCAGTTGCCAAATATAATGTTAATTCAAGGTAATTAAGTCTAAGTATAGCAATTATTATTATATTTAATTTCTAAGGATTAATTTGTTTTCAAGTACAGCATGAATCAATAGTGATATTATATGCTAAGACTAAAGTTATTTTGCTGGTACAAACTCAACTTTACGTCAAAGGTATATTGTTTATCGGTTTTTTCTTAAATTTTGGGCATTATTTAAACTTCTTTGCTGAATAACTTGGAATTATTCAGTTGAATGAAGAAATTTTTTTGCCTTTTCGTTTGGTTTTCGTAAAATATTGAGAAGATTAAGATATCAAGAAATAAATGAGTTATATTTTGTAATGTTGTTTTTGCTGTATATTGTCAAATAAAATATTAAAAATGTATTTTGCCTTTTGCCTTTGTTTTTAAATTACCTTAAGTCATTACTTCTTATTTTTATTCATGCTGAAACCGTTTGTCATAAAATTTGACGTTTGATATATTTTTTTTATTATAAGCGAGCAAGCTGGTGGTTCGCTTGATGGTAATCGAACAAGTCCATGAACATTCCCAGAGGTAGGGGTGCTGCTAATGTATTGTCCGCTTTTAAAGGGATAATAGATAAGCAAAGGATTGCCAAGGGGAATAAAGGAAACAGGTCAGAACTAGGTGAAATTTAATCAGAATCACACAAGGGACATCAGGTTTCAGATAAAAAACGAATCATCAAAATCGGTTCTCGAGAAAAAATCTCAAAATAAATTACAGTCGATTTGATAACCTCTTCCTTTTTTAAATAAAATGATAACAATTTGTAGCAGTTAAACGTACTAGATAATTTAAACGTATTTTCAAACACTACAACTGACCCCGCAGCCAACTGCAAATTTTAAACATGAAAATTAAGTGGTTCGGGGGCAAAACCTGAAATATAATCTACTAACTAATTAATCTATACAGTACACCAAAAGTAGTGTATAAAGGGTTATTCTAAATTGTCTTCTCGATTATAAAAATCAGTTTTGTATGTGGGAGTAGAGCACACTTCGGCACGAATTGGGCTAGCTCGCACCGAGGTAGTACGTGTGGTACATTCAAGAGAAAACCGATGTGAAATAAATGCATGCTGCTGTGTTTCGTAAGGTGATTGGGTAACTTGGTTGGGTGTTGATTTCGCCTATCCTTTTGTTAATCAATTTCCAATTTGAAGTCGGCAGTGAATTTGTAGAGGCGTAATGTCTGCAATCGAGCTTACGCCTCTCCTAATGTTCATGGGCGGTGGAGCGGTAAATAATTAATAGACCAATTTTAAAATTTGTATTATCGTTTTTAATTTCAAGGTCGCAAAGAGGAAAGCTATTTCTAGTTTTACGAGTCTGTCTCTATCTAAAAGGTTAATTACAAAATCTATAAAACTATACAAATAATAATATGAAGAAATATAATAATTTATTGTATGAAGAGGATACAAGAACTATTAGACCGACTAAAATTTTTTTTCACCATTAGATATGAACGCGATCCATGAGTGCTATGACGTATAGACCGCTACTATACAATATTGCATATATTATTAGTAATGGCTATTAAAATTCAGTAACTGAAGCTACCCACATAGAAGAAGATATCAAGCAAAACACGACGCTCCAGACTGACCACGACCCTCAGAGAGGATTTCGACATGAAGACATGAAGATTATTTTTTAATGAATTGAAATTCAGTAAATATAAACTTTAATAATTCAAAGAAAATCGAAACTTGTTATTCCATAAAGGTACAATTAAAATATCCAACAAAGTAACTTCGAGCTAATTTTGCCGATTGTTTAAATAAGTGTTGAAGTGACAACATTGTCTGTTTTATATCTGTGTAAATAATATACAATTAATTGTAACAAGTTTGAGCGGTGGAGACGTAGTGTTTCTGGGAAGTTCTAAACAATTAATCGCAGGCATAATTACGATGTAAATACAATAAACTAGTGGCCAATGACCTTGGACCTTTTCGTTCAAATATCGTTGCGTTATTATTATAAATACTAACTTAAAAAGAAAAGTGCGAACATATAAAAAGACAACATTCAACAGTTTGTGCGTGCTAATGCGATGTCCATTTTTATTTATACTATCATAGTTTTTAGCTCTTAAATGTTTTCATACCGGAGCGGGCCCCCGAGATGGTGGTTCACCTGATGGTAAACAACCACCGATCTCAACCTCAAACATCAAATAAGCGCACCTAAAACAAAAATAGTTCATGTTTCAATTATTTACCAAATACGTAAACATCAAATGAAAACAACTGCCTACTTGATATTATAGTAAAAACATACTAGGGTATTATTTATTATTATTTATCTAAAGATGAACGGGCGGCGCACCCTAGAGCACCCTGATAACACTCACTAGGAACACTTTAAAGAGGGAGGGAGAGGACATTTTAAATGGGAGATAACTGTGAAATGTACAATGTAGATTGTACATCGTTACAAATATTATGAACTAATAGACTTAGTAGTACTAATCACAATCACGCTTCAGGCTCGAGTCCCGCACACGTGATTATGGTATATCACGTACCAGAAGTGACGTGTCACATTAGTGTGATATAAAAAAACTAATAAATATATATCTCTTTAACAACCTGCTTATAATTACATGCGTGGTCATTACGATCTTGTTTTGACTCATTAAATAAGCAATGCAAATTTTATAATTCGTGTTTGACTCACACGTTTATGGGATTTTTTTTATATATCCGAGCGGAATTTTATTTTTGGAGGACAAAGGACGCTTATTGTCCTCGCTCGAATTGTAATCAATCGGAAATTCAATTCTTGAACGGATATCCAATCTAAGTCAGTGTCAAGAAACCTGTATTTTTTATAATTTAATGCAAATGTAATGATCTTTGAATTATTTCATATATCGTCCGCGACCTGGCAAGGGCATCGCTCCGTCTGATCTGGATAAAATCTAGGCCACAATTTGCTACGACTTCCGTAATATTTATATAACAAGCAAGGGCGGTGAGCACAAAGGTTTAGTGCAAAACATCAAAAGACAGAAGTTACTTACTACGCAAAAAATTATGATAAATATCTAAAATAAAACAAGAATAAGGACCACGTCGTTACATTGTTTGTCAGTTTGTCATAATGATAGTTTAAGCTATTGCTACTAAATATTTTTATATGTTATTAGCTGTTCGCCCCGGGTCCTCGTGAGACGACCTGGTATAATATTGTATGAAGAACATATTATTATATTATATTATTATGTACACAAGTTGGAAGGTGATACAAAGCTCGTAGTTTTTGTTTCATTTTGAAGTTAAAACTTCTTTAAGCGCACGGCACACACATTTTTTCGTAGGCAGTGAGTTGAGTGTTCGCAGTAAAAAGATTTAATCATCATAAATTCAGGGTTTTTTATTGAAATACCTCCATAACGCCGGAAACTTGCAAAAAAATTAATTTTAGTATCGCAT
Source organism: Zerene cesonia (assembly GCF_012273895.1). NCBI lineage: Eukaryota > Metazoa > Arthropoda > Insecta > Lepidoptera > Pieridae > Zerene > Zerene cesonia. The sequence goes on from NC_052103.1 coordinate 129,356, forward strand.
TAAGCGTATCATTTAGTTGTAAATGTGAAGAAGAAAAATTAAAATATGGTTAGTGTAGTTTTTGTGTAGAGTAAAATAGATAAGAATATTCATCTTAATTCATGAAGTCGCAAATCACGAAATTTTCTAAATTTAAATTTAATTAAAAACCTAAATGAAGAAGGCTGAATGAAGGCTAAATTCCTTAAAAAATAGCAGTGGTAACAAGACTATGTCAAGCAAAAATAATTGTAATTTTAATAAGTTATTATTTATATCAAGACAATATAATTTCAAAGTTAGATACAATATTTACTCTCAGAAGCGCTTTCAGAGTTAGAACGTGCGTTACCGCGGTACTGTTACGTCGATCGACAAAGATATACGTAATTACGATTAAGATTCCCACGTAAAATTATTTATTATACTACAGAAATGATTACGCGCAGCCCGTTCACCTTCACTACGTTTTATAAGTTCGAGAAACTACCCGCAACATCAATATTGCTTGTGTATATAGGCGGTGACCACCTATCATCACATGGCCCACATGTTCCTCTGCTTGGTCTGACTGCTCGCTGCACGGTATCAGAAAACGTGACATCAAATAGTTGTTATGGAAATTCGATAATAGACTCAAATATAAAGCGAATGCAGTGCTAACGTATATATCTACTATATAATAAAAATAGTTTTAAAAAACTAAAAAACACGCTTCTCAAGCACATCAAACTAAAAACTATAAAATAATTTTTAATA